>NW_020955337.1:424747-445286 GCF_003031625.1 Empidonax traillii | reverse complement strand
GAATCCTTTATTGGAACATTATTTATGGAACCTGTTTTTCAGCCAGCACGAGAAGATTGTGCAGTACTTCCTAGTGCTGTTTTAGGCTAAATAATTCACTGTCTCAGCCTTCCCCCGCATATATATTTCTTGCTGAGTGGGTGGACTGTGTATGTGTGTTTAGGATAGAATTGCATTTGCAGAATTCCTTATCTCCAATCTATGTCCTCTTTCTCCCAGGAGAAAAGATTGCCTCCTTGGAAGTGTCTTAATGGGTGAGGCACAGCAAGTCTCCAGGCGTTACTTGTGTTAGGGTTTAGATAAATCTCTGTCACTGAGAAAAGAAGAGACTAAATGCCTCTTTCAACTGATTTGATAAAAAGAGACCCTTTTTGGCTCGATCAATTTCTTGTAAAACAGAAGGCAATATGTGATCTTCAAGAAAAATTGTTACACAGAGTTTGTTCTATTTCATCTTACAAATAAGTGTTTATGATAAATACCATGAGAATGTGGGTGGTTTGGGTTGAGGTTTTTCTAGTTTGTGTGGTTTTTTTACTGTGATTTTTTTGGGGGGGAGGGTTGGTGTGGGTTTTTTTTTTTTTCTTTTTTTTTTGAGGTGAGCATGAGCCTTTTGATTTCTCTTTTACTTCTGAAGTAGTCTTGAAAGCATAGCTCAGTAAGCTTCTCATGCTGTTTGTGTACTGAACCTCATGCTGCAAGAAGAATGGCATCAAGCTGATACCTCCAAGAGTTTCAGTGGGGGGAGCATGTCTACAGTTCACAGGACAAGTCATTGCTCCTAAGTCAGTGTGTCAAAGCCTCTTTTGCCTGGCTGATCAGACTAAAGAAGGTTAATGTGAAACTAAATTGCCATAGCAGTCGTGGAAAGACTGAGGCCATACGGTTTGCTGGCACAAGTATGCACAGAGACCACCTTTCTGTTCCCAGACCTGATTGGAGATTGCTGAGAATTTTGTAATAACGAGTTTTATAATCAATTTCTAATGAAAAACAAAAGGAGAGAAACATATTCAAAGCTGAATTCATTCCTCAGAACAGGAGCAGTGGTAGGTTGCACACTGTAGTTGTTGTGTGCTGCCACTGCAACTGGAATAAAAAGAGGGAGGCAATAAAGGCAACCTCCAGGTTCTTCAAACTGTGTAGCACCTGGGGAGGAGACTTCTGAGTTCCAGAACAGTTGAGAAATTGAAACCCTTCCAGGCTGTCTTTAGGGAAACATGCCCTACAGGTTTGAGAAGAGGAACACACTTGGTCTAACTGAGTGAAGAGGAAGGAGAGGGGAGTAAAGTCTATAGGCCAGTACAATTTTACAGCTGTAATTTAACAGAGCTCATAATAGATGGGTGTTGTAACCATGAGATGTTTTCTGTCCTGCAGGCACGCATATCATTCTGTTTCAACACCTCCTGTTTGCCCTCAGAAAAACATAGCTGATGTGAAACTCCAAGCAGGAGCCACGTCCATACAAAGCTCTGATGCAGTCATTATTCACCCTGGTGCTATGCTTGCGATGCTGGATCTTCTGGCCTCTGTTGGATCAGCTACACACCCAGAGGTAGGGAAAAAAATTCTGTGGTCTTCAAGCTTTGAGAGTGGCTGGGGAAAAAGGATGACTGTGGGAAATAGGAAAGCTGATCATGTGCTCTTGTTTTGTGCTGAAAAACTTTATATATTTCATAGACTATTTGAGTTGAATGACTGGTGACATAGAGGCCTGATAGGAATTGTTTTATTTCATAGGCTTTGTTTTGTTTATCTCTTTCAAACTCCTGGCAGCAATGTAAATTTAAAGAAAGGTCTGAAGTGACCATCAGATATCTTCCCAAACACTGGGATTAATTCCTGTTTTCTCCAATGTATCAGGTGTTACTGCCTAGTGTGAGGAGGATGCAGGATTGAGTGTTATAGCTTGGGGCATATGTGCTGTTTGCAAATATCCTACATTTTGTAGAGATTATTATGATGATGGCAGGGAGCAGAATGAAGCCCCTTCAGTCAAAGGGGAAGTGGTGGGCAACCTGATGCACCACTTAGACACACACACAAGTCTATGGGGCTGATGGGATCTTCCCAAGGGTACTGATAGACCTGGTGGAAGGGCTCACTGAGCCACATTCCATCATCTGTCAGCAGTCCTGGCTAGCTGGGGAGTTTTCAGTTGACCAGAGATCAGTGAATGTAATGCCCATCTACAAGACTGTCTGGAAAGAGGATCAGGGGAAGCACAGATCTGTCAGTCTGACCTCAGTGCTGGGGAAGGTTATGGAGCAGATCATCATGTGTGCCAAGACACAGCATGCACTGAACAGTCACGGAATCAAGCCCAGCTAAAATGGGTTTATGAAAGGCAGGTTCTGCTTGACTAATCTGGTCTCCTATGACAAGGCGACCCACTTAGTTGATGAGGGAAGGGCAGTGGATGTTGTTTATGTGGACTCAGCTTTTGACATAGTTTCCCACAGCATTCTCCTGGAGAAACTGGCTGCTCATGGATTGGGTGGGTGTATTCTTTGCTGGGTTAAAGACTGGCTGGCTGGTGGTGAATGGAGTTACACCCGATTGGGTGCTGGTCACCACTGGTGTTCCCCAGGGCTCAGGACTGGGACCAGTTCTGTTTTGTATCTTTATCAATGGTCTGTATAAGGGGATCAAGTGCACCCTCAGTCAGCTTGTCGGTGACACCAAGTTAGGTGGGAGTGTTGATCTGCTGAAGGGTAGCAAGGCTTTGCAGAGGGACCTGGACAGGCTGAGGCTAAAGGTTTAAGGTTCAACAATGCCAAAAGCCCAGTCCTGCCCTTGGGTCACAACAGCCCCGTGTAATGCTACAGGCTTGGGGAAGAGTGGCTGGAAGAGTGTCTGGTAGAAAAGGATTTGGAGTGCTGGTCGACAGCTGGCTGAACATGAGCCATCAATGTGCCAGGTGACCAAGAAGGCCAATGGCATCCTGGCCTGGATCAGGAATAGTATGAGCAGCGGGACTAGGGAAGTGATCATCCTCCCTGTGCTCAGCACTGGTGAGGCCACACCCCGAATTCTGTGTTTGGTTTTGGGCCACTCACTACCAGAAGGACAGCACAATGCTAGAGCGTGTCCAGAGAAGGGCAGCAAAGCTGGGGAAGGGTCTGGAGCAAAAGTCTGATGAGGAGTGGCTCAGGGAGTTGTCATTGTTTAGCCTGGAGAAAAGGAGGCTCAAGGGAGACTTTATGTCTACAACTACCTGAAAGGAGGTTGCAGCAAGGTAGGGGTCAGTCTCAGCAAGTCAAAGAGATGATAGGATGAGTAAATGGCCTCAAGTTGTGCCAGGGAAGGTTTATGTTAGATATTAGGAAAAATATTTTCACCATAAGGGTTGTCAAGCATTTGAACAGGCTGCCCAGGTGTTTAAAAGACATGTAGGTGTGGCATTTCGGAACATGGTTTAGTGGTGGACATGGCAGTGCTGGTCTTTTCTAACCTAATGATTTTGTTTCTGTATTAAGTTATTAGGTCACAAAAATGAAAGTCCTTAGTTCTCTCCAAGCACTTAGAACTTCCAAATTGATTCTCTTTTCTGGTGAAAAGTAGAGATTAATTGTTTTCCTTGACAAAGCTGTGATAATCCTTCATATAATTTAGCACCCTTTTTTGTAAAGTGTTTCTTCACACAGACACACACACATCCCCCCAAAACACACAGGTGCATGCACATATAAGTCATTTTGTGTAGTTATTGCTAATGGTAGTTTTCCTTTTCATTACTATGCGTGAGGCCTTTATTTTATTTCCCTTTTCAGTTTGCACTTCTCAAGTTTTGTGCTGTTCTTGTTCTCAGCATGCACTGGATCTCCAGCTGGCAGTGGCGAACATCCTGCAGTCCCTGGTGCACACGGAGAGAAACCAGCAAGTCATGTGCGAAGCTGGGCTCCATGCACGACTTCTGCAGAGATGCAGCGCGGCTCTGGCAGATGAGGACCACTCACTGCATCCACCACTCCAGAGGATGTTCGAAAGGCTGGCCTCCCAGGCTCTGCAGCCAATGGTGTTGAGGTCAGAAAGATAGGCTGGAAGTTCAGGTGGACTGAACCCCCTGCCTGTGCTGTCGCTGGCTCACTGTAAATGGCTCGGAGTGTAGAGAACCTGAGTGACCTGATACGGTAGTTGATAGCATAGGGTCCCATTTTACTCTCTTGTCAAATAGACTGTCTTGCTTCTGTTAATCAGCTTGTAACCCTGGAGACACTGGTATTTGGAAAGAATGGAGAAGTATGGATCCTGGAGATCTGGTGTTTCTCACAGAGACTGTACTGAAGTTAAATGATTGTTTTCTTCCTGCAAATCTTGAGAGGATATAAAAAATGCCATTCTTGGCTATGTCCTCAGGAAGAGGAAATATGAGGATGGATTTCTTGAATTTTCTGTGTGATGCTAAATACCTCAGATTAGAAAAACTTCAGGCCAACACTTCTATTTAGAACTTTTTTTCTGTGAAGGAAACGCAGGAATGCGATACAAAAGGTGTCTGGAAAAAATCTGGGGATGCACAGCTTTAGAAGGTTCATCTGTCTGCATAGAAGCAAGCTTGAAAAATTTATGAGCATATTATGAATCATTTTTTAAATGTTCACACAGCTGAATGATGGTTTGGATTGTTTGTTAGATTCTGGGGAGACCTTCTTGAGGCCTTTCAACTTGAAAAGAAGGCTTGCAAGAATGACAGGGAGAGAATTCTTACCAGGGCCCATAGTGACAGGACCAGGGCCATGGGTTTTAAACTGAAAGAGGCTGGACTTAGACTGAACATAAGGAAGACATTTTTTGCAGTGTGGTTGGTGAGACACTGGAAAATCTTGTCCAGAGAAGCTCCGAGTGCCCCATCATTGGAATTGTTCAAGGTCAGGTTGGAAGGAGCTTTGAGCAAATCAATATAAGCCCAGCCCGCAGCAGAGTGCTTAGACTAGATGACCTTTAAAGGTCCCTTCCTACCCAAACCATCCTGTGATTCTGTGATCTCAGCTGTAATAAGGAACTTAATTGTATTATCTCCTGTGGATTGCTGGCTGGCTGACCTGCAGCCAGGACAGCTGCTTGGTTCACCTCAGTGGCATGTAGCTGTGTCAGAAGTGGTTCTGCAAGTGGACTTGCTGCTAGCAACATCACAGGTCTTAGGTTTCTCTAAGCATAGATACCGATAACCTATGTAGCTGTATATATAGATAATATTGTTATCTATGGATACAGATGTTGATATCTGTGAAATCATTCCCCCAACCAAACAGGACACAGGAATAAAACAAAGCTGAGGTCACTTACTTCAGCCTGTGGTCTGCCTCTCCAGAGGTGTTCAGCTTGCTGAACATGCCCTGAGTGCCCTGATGGGGTGCAGTAGCTTCCTGCCGAGCCTTTGGAATGAAGAGAAGGAAATTAGGAAGTTTATCAAAATTGTTTGATTAGTTAAAATAATGTCAACTTTTTAGACCGTATATTCAAACATTAAATAGTTTCGAAGGGATCAAATATGTTTCTTTTGATTATGCATTGGTTTATTTTCTTACTTGAAAGTTATGTTCATTGCAAGTAATTACTGTCTTTCAAAAAAGGTGGGTTTAGATTTAGTGCAATTATGGATAAATAAATAGACAGAATGATTTGCAAATTTTTTTATTTTCTTTCTTAGGGAATTTTTACGCTTGGGAAATCCTTTGAATTGCGGAGCCTGGGACAAAAAGCTATTGAAGCAGTACCGAGTGCACAAACCCAGCTCACTGAGCTTTGAACCAGAAATGAGAAGTAGGTGCTGAAGTGCTAAAAATTTGTGTAAAGAATGCTTCTCTTATATCCCCCAATTGCATACTTAGTAAAATCTGTAGATAACCATCCATAGAAACCTAACTTCACCCCAGCTTCGTATGAATGTAAAATCATCAGAACAGTTTGAATGGAAAAGTTCTGAAAGCAGAGAGAATGTAGTACTTGTATTTAGTGTATATCCAGCAAGGTGATTATAATTTCTTATTTTAGGAACATTGTTTAATATGGTAGTAGTTTGTTTTTAAGTCTAGAACAGATCCTGCATTTGTAGATATTTACCATTATTTTTTTCTCAGATCCTTTCATGTGCACATCATATGTCATTACACCTGTGTAGTATCATCTCTCATGGGTTCAGTAAGGTGTCACATAAAATAACTCTCCTATTATTATCCATGAGGTGTAGAGCTTGGGAATAGCTGTTCACATACTGTAGGAGAGTCTCAGTAAATTATAATACAAAGAAATTATTGAAAAGTTTCCAAAGCATGTGATACTTATTTCTGTGTGTCAGCTTGGTCATTGTATGGCTCATTGTAACACATAGTTAAAAATACCTTAGTTGAAATGTTTGAATTACTTAAAAAGTAACTAGGATGTATCCTAGATGGTGTCGATTAAGCATTAAATAACGAAATAAATAAACTAAATTAATTAACTGAATTCATGTTGTATCATTGTGTTCAGTACATTTTAGAAGAGGAGAGAGGAAGAGATTCAACTTATCTCTCAGCCAGAGCGTTAATTAGTTAGCTACATTAGGGTGGATGATAGGAAGTGGGATGGCCTCCTGACTTGGTCTTTTTGACTTTACCACAAACATTCCATATTGTATTGCTCAAGATGCTCATCTTTATGCCTGGGCCAAGCATTTTTATAATGAGAGCAATAGTTCCCAACTCATTACCTTCTGAGAGGCTGAACTAGTAGACGATGATCGACAGTTCAGCTATTGCTTCAGAAGCAGTACTTGAAAAGTCCAAATACAGTCTGAAAAGGCCTCCCTTTTGCAATGCTGTGTTGTTTCTTGGCTTCCACTGTAGATAGCATGGTTACCTCAACGGAAGGTCTGGGTTCTGACAGCGTGTTCGGCGTGCACGAGGACAGCCACTACCGGATAAGCAAGAGCCTGCTCAAGCCAGCAGAAGGGAGCACAGTACCCCTGACGAGAGTGAAGTGTTTGGTCTCCATGACAACCCCACATGATATCAGGCTTCATGGATCATCGGTCACGCCGGCATTCATCGAGTTTGACACGTCTCTTGAAGGGTTCGGGTAAGGTCCTGCGGTGCTCTCAAATAACATGGGGAACGCTGCAATGTTGTGTTACTTCCTTTGTTTTCAGAGGAATACTTGTAATTTTTAATAGACTGTTTGCAAGCAAGGAGCAAATGAGTTCTTTAAAGAAGAGAAAGGAATACTTCGAGTCACATAAATTCATTCTCGTTTGCTAATGCCTTGAGAGCAAATGCTTGTCATGTGTGAAAGTAGAAGTAGGTATGTGTTTAAACATTGATAGGACCCTCTCAGTCCTGGGTTTCACGTGCCTTTTAAAACGAAGGAATGCTTACATACCCTTGAAGGGTTGCTGGGATTTACGTGTGATGTTTGTATGGCCCAGTTGTTCTGAGACCCACTTAAAATTGCTGAGGAACTCGGAAATGTGGAAGTGGGCGAATCAGAAATACAAGTAGAGCAGATAAGGCAACTATTATGAGTTCAAATAACTGGTAAAAGTAGTATTAACTGGAGGCAGAGCCCAAATATCATGCTTAACTCATTTTTTTCTTTTAGCACCCAGTATCACTTACTGTTTTTATCTCTCTGATTAAACACTTGCTGAATGAAGCACTTTAGAAGGATCATGTGATATGATTTAACTTGACTGTTCAGACATTTAAAAGATGACAATATTCTCAGCATCTGTTTAAGGGAAATTTTTTGTCTTTTTGGTTATAAAAATTGAATAGAAAACTCTGAATATTTAGTAGCTCTGCTGCTCTGCATTCTCCTCTCAGCTTTGCAAAGCAAGAATGAAATACCCATTTTGCATCTAGTCTTCATATCCAATATAGTCAGGGACAGACTGGTTTTTTTTATAACAAATGGTACTCTAAGCTCTGTTCTACATCCTTCGAAAGAGAAGAAAAAATGCTTGAGACCTAAGAGCAACTTGCAGTAAGCTGGCAAAATGAATTATTGTTGTCATTGCTTCCAGAGATTTGTAGGTTCTGGTGATGTGTCCAAAAGTAACTCACATAATGCAGCTGTGACTTCTTGTAATTTCAGCAAATCACTTAAGAAGGCTGTGGTAATCACTTAAAAAAAAAAATCTAAAACTTTTTAGTTTGTTTTTAGGTGCCAGGAAGTTTCATGAAATCCGCAGTTAGCGGACCAATACAAGTTACCTGCTTAGAGAGAACTTGCTTGTGGTACCATTGACCATGGGGAATTCACCCAGAGAACAACATTTTCAAGAGGGAGGAAGAAGTATATAATGACAACTGTAGTCCAAAAGAAGATAGTAGTGACCAAAACCCTGGATTGTTGTTACTTTTGAGATGAGTGGTCAAGTTAACTCTTTATAGAGAGAACAAAATAACTTCTAGCACTGTCAGGCAAATCAGCTACAGTATACTTAAACTGGTGTAAATGTCAATAAAGTGATGACTCTCAACAAGTGGAAGAGCCATCATCTTTCCTCCATTAGGACTATCTATATACACTGGAAGCTGAACTCCTGTGGGCATTCACTCCATCTCGGATAGGTTGATCACTGAAACTGAGCTCTTTTAGTACCTAAGGGAGGGAATCCTTATGTTGGTTTCTGTTGTGTCCATAGCATCAGTGGCTGTGGTAAGGACCAAGAACTCTTTGTGCAGGAGGTAATTTTGCCTCACAAGGAGGCTCTGCTTCCCTCAAGGAGCAATCTTGAGAATTCATTTCTATTTCTCATTAATACATTAAGTCATGAAGAGTCATTGTGTGCTTATAGTATATTTTCCTAGGCTATACTTCGTTTGTAATGAACTCTGCTTATATTGACTTCCATAAACTCGTGTGTGTTGCTGGTCTTCTGTTTAACAGCTGCCTGTTCTTGCCAAGTTTGGCTCCCCACAATGCACCTACAAATAATGCTGTTACAACAGGACTTGTTGATGGTGCTGTTGTCAGTGGAATTGGAACTGGTAAGTACTGAAATATGACTACCAGCAGTGTTTTGTATCTGATGTTTAGTTCTCTTATGTCTTTGTTAGCTATGAAGTTGGTGTTGGACACTGTGCACTCATAATCAAGAATTTCTTGTGTCTTTTTTTTGTGTGTGTATTTTTGCCCTCAGGGCAATGAAAAACAATATAAAATATAAACCTGTGATTGCTTTAAAACACAAGGCTTTCAACAGGTGAAATTGTAATCAAGCAAAGCATATGAATAATGAACCCAGATGCATTAGGAAAAAATTGAGGTAGTAGTGTGAAGAGCATAGGAAACATGGAATTAATTATGATGCCGTACTTGTGACTTTTTTCTGCTGAATTCTTGACTGCATTTATTACAGGTCTAATTGCACTTATCATCCAAAAAAATCTTGTCTAAATTGTTTGCTTTTACATGTTGTTATAGGCTGTTCACCCCACAGGAACATGGTGTGCTGTGGGATTATTTGAACGTGGTCGCTTAGTTAAAAAAGATGTTAAGTCTAAAAAACTAAGTTGAAGATTTACTGCAGTAAGGCAGAATTCATGGGAGCACCCTAGGAGATGAAATAGTGTCAGATGTTTGTGGTGGAGAGATACTCCTCAACAGAGACTTCCTTGGCAAGTCACACCTATGGAAGAAGCACCTCATCATGATATTAACCATTTCTGAGTTCCTGATCCTTTTCCACTTTTTTAGTCTAGGGACCTGAAACGGGGTTGCTGTGAACAAACACAGCTTCAGAGTTGAGTTTGGTTTTGTTTTTTTTCAGAATAGGAAGGAATAGTGGGCAATTCTTGCTTTACTTTGTTTTGAGAGAAACCCCTCTGAGCTAGCTTTATGTGACTTTTCCTTCAAACTTGAGCCAGAAATGTAAGAAGTAACACTGAAGTCCAGGAAGAAAAAGTTTGAGAAGGTACAACTGGTGTCAGATATGGAAAAAGGAACAGGTAGATATCCTAAGTACTACCTACTGCAGCTGTGTAATGGGCTTTCTTTTTTTGGTTTTAGGTGAAAGATTTTTCCCGCCACCATCCGGTCTAAGCTACTCAACTTGGTTTTGTATTGAACATTTTAGTAGCCCTCCTAATAACCATCCTGTGAGACTTCTGACTGTAGTGCGTCGTGCAAACTCCTCAGAGCAGCATTACGTATGCCTTGCCATAGTCCTCTCGGCAAAGGACCGGTCGCTGATTGTCTCAACTAAAGAAGAATTGCTTCAAAATTACGGTAAGAGTTGTGTCACGTCATCAGCTAATACTGACAATATTATGGGGATGCTCCAGCAAGTTTATTTTAAACCTGGTGTCAAGAAGAATCCTGTCTGATGCAAATTCCATTGCAGCATCACCAGTTCCTAGTGGGTTTTGACAATGAAAAAAAATGCAAAATTTGATCATTCATGTAGAAATTAGGGAGCTTTTATAATTTCCAAATAAGATGTCTGTATATAAAGAAAAAATTTACCAAAGTCTCAAGTACTATATATTCCTTATGTTATGGTTTTGGAAGGTTTTGCCTTTTACTTACCTTGTGTTTTTTGTTTTAGGCATCATCTCTTGAGGTGCAAATTTTACTGTTTGGAAATATTGTGAAGGGTTTTTCAGTCTGGATAGTCTGGAGGGCTGTTTGAAGGCAATCATTCATTTCGTGTTTTAATGCTGTGGTTAGTTTTCAGAAATAGTTTGTAGCTTCATTCAGTATTTGTGACCAGAGGTGGAATTCCAAGTGAACTAGGTGAAGATCTAGGTGAAGCTGGTGATGCCAGTTAATCTGCTAGAGAATGCTATCAGTGCAGTCAGAGGCTTCAGAATTAACCATCTCCTGTCTCCTGCCTTGTCCTCCATCAGAGCCTCCAAAAGTGGTCAGTTTTGACAGGCCAGTTTACACGCTGGGCCTATGGAGGGAGCTGAGAGGAGCAGGGCAACCTTCTGCATGTGTTTCAGGCTTAGCTTTTCATCAGACCAACACACTGGGTTACAAGTGGTTGTTGAAAATCTGCTTCTGTTCTTTCCTTTTGAGTAGGAGGCACTAACAAAGAATGTATACAACTGTTGTTATTAAAAAACCAACCAAACAAAACAAACAGTTAAGTAGACTGTTACCAAGAAAATAAGGAATATTCTGTAAGCAGACATTCACAGCATTAATGGCAGAAGTCTCCCTCAGTAGAACTCAGATTCAAAATCTGAAACTTGAGAGCTGAAAACCCATAGAATGAAAGAGGAATGAAACCTCTTAAATTATAAAGGTACTGACAGTGTTTTCTTTCTCAGAAGAGTGAATTCTTAGAAAATGAAACAAGTTTATCTTCCTGTTAACTGCTTTAGCCTGCAGTGGAGGTATAGATCATATGTTTATAGTTTGTAAGCCCTGACCATCTAACTCCTTGAAAGAGATTGGATTTGAAGAGACTTTGTCAGAAAAGATCTGAAGGTGTCCAAATAAAAGACTTTTTTAATTGGACCAGGATACTTTGCTTTACTTGAGTGCTATCCTGTTGTGGCTAAATCGTAGTTGGTGGTGTTACCATCAGGTGCTGAGCAGGTGAGTACCTGAGGAACTGAGATGACAGGCCCACCAACACAGGGACTGGAAGGAATAGATGACGTGGTTTAAGGACTGGGTAAGCAAGAATTGTTCTCAAAGGTGTTTTGCTGAGAAAAGGACTTGAGATTAATTTTGTATCTGAAAGTTAGTTCCAAGTACTCTGCTTTTATAATTTTCCTTGTGCTGTTTCCAAAGAAATGAGTGTTCTCCCTGTTCAGGCAGCTGTTGTGGTTAAGAGGATTAATGGTTCCTTTTCCTTCAGTATGAAAGAATGAAGAGAGGGCTGAAAAGTTCCTGTTTTCTGTCGAACCATTCCCTGGGCTGTTTTTTATTTTCATTTTATTTTCAATCTTTTTTTGTTGAGGGAGGCTTTCAAGTAGAGTGTGGGTCATTCTGTTTTGTGATGGAGAAGTTAATGCACCTGCAAACTAATCTTGCCCTCTGGTATGAAGTCAAAGGATGCCTTTTGGAGAAATTAAAAAACTCTGTGCTTGAGGAATAAAAAGTATTACAACATTCAGGAGAGGAGAATTGGGCCCCCATTAGTGAAAAAAGACCTGGGAAATGCTTGAAGAGTGTGGGCGGGTGAATTGGGCTTGAGTGGTCAGCAGCTTGTTTTCAGCCCTTGTGGAGAGGCTGAGAATGTGTTCCTGTGTCCATGTGTCTGGACCAACCGGACATCCTATTTGCAGCTTTTATTAAGGACACATTTCTCAGGCTTTCAGCCTCATCTTTAACTTCACTTATGCTTTGTGATTTAGCATGGTTCTGATGCAGATGCTTTGAAAGGCAACCTTTTCACTTGTATTTTCCTTTATGTGTGACCTAATGGTTCAAGCAAGATACTGGTAAGTTCATACTGAGTCTCTGGCCAGGTGCAGGGGGTCGAGAGGAGGCTTCTGTGAGAGAAGGGTCAGTGCTGCCCCATGGCACATGTGGCTGGGTTTGACCAGCTCCACAGCTTATTCCCTGCAGGACACAGCTGAGCCCAGCAGCCAGGCTGGTAGTGATTCTGGGGAAACACTTCATGGTGCAAGGAATAAGGGGAAAAAAAAGTGAGACAAAACCTGAGGACACGAAGATGAGAGGAGAAGGAGGGGAGAGGGTGTTACAGGCACTGGAGCAGAGATTCCCAGTGACCCCTGAAAGGACCACAGTGGAGCACGTAGTAGGACCTGTGGAGGAGACCGTGGTGGAGCAGGGAAAACTAGGAGAAGAATGACTGGAAATATGGGTATCATTCTCTCCACAGTGTGAGAAAAGTGAAAAAAAGCTCTGTGGGTTTGGAGAGACACCTTTTATTTCTTGGTGACTACTGCAATAAAAACCTTTTTAGAAAACCAACAAAAGAGCTTTCTGTGACTTGCATGGTGGCATGAGAAAGTTAGTAAATACTTGAGGAATCTAGTAATTCCAGCTAAATTTTCAAAGGGAGGGGAGAAGGTCAAAAGTCTGAACATATCCTGAGAATTTTCTTAGAGAATTCAAAGGAAGTGGAGATCTGTTGCTGATAATACCAAAACTGTAATGGTTTGGTAATGTGCAAGTATTTAAGGATGTTCATCCTGTCAAACTGGGACTATTTGGTCTAAATACTTTCCCAAAAAATCTGATTTCATTTTTTCAGTCCTTGTATTTGAAAGTCTAAAGTAATACTTGTTAATTGTATGGCTTTATTCCTATATTGCTGTGTTTTTGTTAATTACTTGCTTTCAGAAAAATGACTTTAATGTACTGCTGTAATTCATATTGCATAAATCCTGGTTACATATTTGTCTGTTTTAAGCTCTTACTGAAGCCCGCTAACTGATACTTTTCCTTTAGTTGATGACTTCAGTGAGGAATCATCGTTTTATGAAATTCTTCCCTGTTGTGCCCGTTTCCGCTGCGGTGACCTCATTGTGGAAGGCCAGTGGCATCACCTAGTTCTGGTTATGAGTAAAGGCATGCTAAAGAACAGCACAGCTGCTCTCTACCTCGACGGACAGCTTGTTAACACTGTTAAGGTAATATAAATCTTTCAAACCTCATTTTTACTTCTTGGAGTGATTTTTCTCTGTGTTTGCATAATATATGCACAAAAAAACCACAAAAAACATGAACAAAACAAACTAACACCATCCCTTCTCCCCCTCACCACCAGAAGAAAAAGCAAAAAATAAATAATAAAAAGAAGTAAAAAAACCCAAACAAAAACCACACACACAAAAAAGCCAAAAAAAAAAAAACCCATACATCAAAAATACCCAAACAAAACAACCAACAAGCAAAAACACAAAATGAAGAGCCTTGGGGAAAAAAGGAGTCTTTGCTCACTACACCGCTCAGACCCAGCCCTAGTCCTCTTAAGAGGAGAAGATAAAAGGTGAAGATGTTGCACGGAATGTGAGGCAAGTGTGGCACAGCTATGCTGCTAACTAATTAGAAGGATCATAAAAAGCAGAAGATGACTTATCCCAGGACCATGTAGCAGATCTAAGACTGAATAATAGGAAGATTACACAGCTTTGCCAATCTAATCTTTACCTATAGAACAATCCATTCAGGTTGTTCCTTTCCCAACCCTATTCCCACCCCAGAAATAACATCCCAAGGTGTCCAGTGTTTTTATTCATTGATCATAGATGACACACCACAGTTAGTTGTAAAGGTCAGTATCTTGTTGTTACGTGGAAGAACTTGGAGGACAAAAGCAGAGACCAGGGAAGATTGCTGTGACCCTGTCCACTGGACACAAAGTACTCCCAACTCGTAAGAGATAACCAAACATCATTTGGCAAGTGCAGGCTTTAAGGGAGAAAGCAAAACATGGTGTGGGGTGTAAATTAGCTAATCTTACTGTACATAGGCAACCATATGTTGTCTTTCAGAGTTAACCTTCCAGTATTCCTTTTGCAGAAAGAGGACTAGAGTAACTTGTTCTGCTCATAGCTGTAGTACATGAGTGTGTGTCTGGCCATCTGTCTTGACATACATGACTACATTCAATAGCTGGTAACAGAATTTTTACAATGCAGATAGAAAAAGCCTGTGAGATTATTATAGTCATTATATATAGGCCAGGATCTTACTCATGTATTTGCTTTATTGTTTGAAAAATCTTATCAAATTTAGTTCATCACATTTGTACTTCAGCTCAAAACAGTGTAATTACCAAAGGTATGTTTTCACTGAGTGAAAAAGGAGAAAGAACACAACTTTGAGAATGTCATACTGTTTTTGCAAAAAACAGTGATGGTCATAGAGCACCATGTTTTTAGAATCAAGATACAGCTTCTTTAATCATAGAATCCTCATATTTTCACCCTGTGCTTCCATACACAGCTTCATCTTTTGAGAGCCACTTAACTTTTGGTCTTTGCATTTACTTTCAGTGTAATGCTTTTCACTGCCTATTTCAGCTCAGTATCAGAAGACCATATGTTACATAGCAGCTGTTTGATACCTCCCCTGGTGCGCAAAAACGCTTTCCCAAATTTCTGATCTTGCCGCGGTACCCGTGCTCTCCCAGTAACTTCCCTGCCTTCCTCTCCTTTACAGCTTCACTACATTCACAGCAGTCCCAGTGGCTCTGGTTCTGCCAATCCACCCGTGGTCAGCACCGTTTACGCCTACATTGGCACCCCGCCCGCACAGCGCCAGCTCTCGTCCTTGGTGTGGCGTTTGGGCCCCACTCATTTCCTGGAGGAGGTTTTGCCTGCCCCAGGAATCAGCACCATCTACGAGCTGGGGCCAAATTACGTCGGAAGCTTCCAGGCAGTATATGTGCCATGTAAGTACAGTTCAAATGGCAGCTGGTAACTTGACCTGGATGTAGTGGAATCTTTTGTGTGCAGAAGGAGTGAGAGAGTATGCAGTGGCAGAGGGGAAAAGCTATGGCTGTTTATAGTAAGAAGATTAGTAGCTGCTATTGAAGAGGATGATAAAAATCCAAATTACTGTTTTAACATACTTCTAGTAGTTCTTGTACTGAGATAGGATAGATAGAAGTGCTTGTATTCCTCGCTTTGGTTTTAAACTAGTTAGAAATGCTTAAAGCTGTCATTATTCGTACTGTATGTTATATTAATCTGTAGAAAGTGAAATTAGAAAGGCACTTTAACCTGTCAGCCTCTGGTGATAACAGTCATTTAGAAATCTGCAATCTATTCTGTACTTCAAACACAGCTCTCTTGAAATGTCATTTGTAAGGCCCAAATGGGTCAACTGAGGGAAAAAATGTTAAACAGGGAGAGATTGTGGTGCAGCCAATAGTCTTTAAGTATTTAAATCTTTAAATATTTGTAGCTAGCAAAAATGGGCAATTCTGTTATATTTTGTAAGTGTTCTTCTCTGAAATTGAGGGAAGTGCAACACAAAAAAATTTAAATAACCTTGTTAGAAGTGTGTGTCCATAACCCTGTTTTTAAATATTCAGACACCCAAGTGACCTATTCTCACCCAAGCGAGGTTTGACAGAATTGACTCTGTTTCAACAAATTATGTGGATGCCCAGCTTGTCTCTTGTTTCTGTGTTAGGTGAGGAGCCTTCGTGCTTTTTAAATTCCATTCATGTGGTTCACCAGGGTTGCACCTTTTGACCTGAAGGGAGCTGCAAAGTGAATTTCTGTGTTGAGCTTTTAGGTGCCGAGTTTTGCATGCTTCCTCTGAGGTTGTAGACAACTGTCAATCACAGTGCTTGCAGTGCCTCTCAAGAAGCATCCACTTTCATAGCAGTGGATAGAAACTATTAAAGATACAGTTATCTGTTCTTCTTGAATCTTGCTTCTTTTGTAAGGTGTTTTTTCTAGTAAACCATTGTCTTTTCACAGTCTTTTCACAGGCAGAGATGCAGATGTACCCAATACTTCTCTGGTTTTCGATTACTTTGTTTTCCTTCAGATGGGAAGGGAAGTGAACAGCCCTTAGGCTGAACAATATCACATCTCAGCTATTTGTCAAATCTTTCCTCTATACTTATTCTGCAATATAATTCTTAAGATTTTAGTCTTAAAACTGAAAAGGAAAACTTTATTTTGTCTTTAAGGCAAAGATTCGAAGTCTGAAGGAATCCATCCATCTCCAGTATCTTTGGTACCAGAAGAGAAGGTGTCTTTTGGTCTCTATGCACTGTCAGTTTCTTCATTTACAGTTGCAAAAATAAGGAAGGTTTACAACAAGTTGGATAGTAAAGCTATTGCCAAACAGGTATGTTGGGAAATCAGTTGGTTACTCTGTGTGACTTGTTGCTTTCTTTTAACTTCTTTGAAGACAGTTTAGTCGATGCAACCAGGAACAATAAGGTACTTGTCAGGAGAGTTGTCCATGATGACTGCCGTGTTTGGAGGGGGACGAGGTGGGGGGTGGGAAGAGGGCGAGGAAGAGGAAGACTGTACGCCTACATTTTATTCATATTCTTGAAATTACTCCTAAATTTTATACACACTCTTGGATTTACTATTAGCCATGTATCTTATCACCTACTGGAGGTATTTTGGCTTTTTAATGTAGATGATAGTTGTTCTTGTGTTGAAACACAGTTAAGATTATGTTGTTGAACAATGTTTCTGCTGTTGCAGATGAACAGAACTGTTAGCTTACTCGTGGGGTTGTGACTCGTATCTGGGAACCAGAACATTAGTTTACTTTTTTCTTCAAAGTGCGTTAAAAGTCAGTGAATTTTTTGTTCAAAAGACCATCTATGAGGAAAGACCGAGACTTGGGCTGACTCAGCCTGAAGAAGACGCTTCAGGAGGACCTTATGAGAGCCTTTCAGTACCTATGGGAGGCTTACAAGAATAATGGAGAAAAACCTTTTTTTTTTACCAGGATCTGGAAGAAATTGCCTAGAGAAGCTGTGAATGCTCAGTTCCTGGAAGTGTTTGAGGTCTAGTTGGGTGGTGCTTTGAGCAACCTGATAGAGTGGAAGATGTCCTTGCTCACAGGAGGTGGATTGAACTAAATTATTTTTAAATGTCCCTTTTGACCCAAACTTGTTTGGTGGGATTGCTTCAGAAGTTAGATTCATCTTCCCTAAACTTTGGAGACTGGAGATTTCTCTTAACTTCACAGAGTATCTTAATGACTCTCGTTCGGTTTTGTTATATGTTACTCTTTATCACAGGAGGAAAATACACAAGTTATGTCTAGACTTGCATTAAAAAAAAAATTTTCACTTCAGCCCTTGCTTTTTTTTCCTTGTTTTCCTTCAGCTGGCGATTTCTTCTCATGAAAATGCCACGCCTGTGAAACTGCTCCATAACTCAGCAGGGCATTTGAATGGACCAGCACGCTCCATTGGTGCAGCTTTGATAGGGTATTTGGGTGAGTTGAGTACTGGAGAATTATGTTTAAAAACGATTAATTACTTGTCAATAAGAACTTAGGTCTAGAAGATAAATCGTGTAATTGATGAATGGTGCATTGTTACATTTATTGAACATTTTTTTATTCCATGGATATACTGTTATCTTTTTTTTTTTGCTAACATTGGATGCTTGTTTTATTTGTATGATGTATCATTATGAAAATATACTTAATTACTTTACCTTAGGTCATTATATTTTATTCTGATATATTTTCTCTGCCTGTGCTTAGGAGTAAGAACGTTTGTGCCCAAGCCTGTTGCCACTACACTGCAGTACATTGGTGGAGCTGCTGCTATTCTGGGACTTGTAGCCATGGCATCAGATGTGGAAGGGTTGTATGCAGCTGTAAAGGCCTTGGTCTGTGTAGTAAAGAGCAATCCACTGGCCAGCAAAGAGATGGAAAGAATCAGGGGTTATCAGGTATGTAAGAAATGTCCTAAACCAGATCACACTGATTGAATTTCACTGTCTGTCACAGCAGTTCCCATGGAAATCCCCTGTTGTATTGTGGTAACCTGAGTTTCTGTTCGTAAGTTTACTGAGCTCTTGGCTAATTAGCACAGATGAGTTATTTAGGATGGCTTTTGAAGGAGATGGGGGAAAATGTTTTGCTAAGCCGCTGTGCACGTTTAGCTGCTTTGGTGAAACTGAGCCTTCATTAACAGCACATAAGAGCACAACTGTGGTACTTAGATGACTTTTTTATCCATGATTTTTGAACCCACCTCTGCAAGCCTTCTGTCTCTCTGATCTGTCAGCAAGAGAGGAGGATAGGGACACATGAAGACCAGTAAGTGGACTTCCAGAATCATTGTTCTGAGGAGACTGCACAGACTTTATAGTTGGTGACACTGTTTGCTTTCAAGACCTATTACTTCTCCATCAGGATGGGGAAAGGGCAGTCACTTATGCAGAAGGATTGGTTGACTGATTTGAAAAGATCTTCACATGATCAATGAGTTTTATGTTCCTCATGAGGACTACTTTACTGAAATGGAAAGTTCTGTGGTTTGGGCA
This sequence comes from Empidonax traillii, assembly GCF_003031625.1. Taxonomy (NCBI): domain Eukaryota; kingdom Metazoa; phylum Chordata; class Aves; order Passeriformes; family Tyrannidae; genus Empidonax; species Empidonax traillii. Next base: position 426,384 of record NW_020955337.1, on the reverse strand, counting down.
GTGCATTTATAGACCCTGTAGAGCTAATGCCTGGTATAGTTACGTCAAAACATATTATTCCAAGTAGCCTGTTGCAGACCTTGGCTTACTTTCGACCAAACAAACCGAGACAGTGTCCTCCTTGTGCCGTAAGTAGTCAGTGGATCATCACATATGACCTTACATTCCACTTGTATTGACATCACCAAATAGTGTGGTTTGGGAGAGATTCTTAAACTGTGATGACTGCCAGAGAGCCGAGAGGTGTGTTTGTGTGTGCACCTAATCCTCAGGGCCTAGATACCATCTGCAGTGTTGAACACATGTTTTACGAGCTGGAGGGTGTCCACGACATGTAGCCAACTGTAATGCCACTTTCAAGCTCTTTTATCATGCGTACTTTAAGGACCTTCTAAGAAGGGATGCAGACATTCATATGTACTTTTTGTGCTTAGACAACATTGCTGTGTGCTCACTGGCTGTTAATTCCTTTTCTGTTTACTTGTCCCAGTTGCTGGCAATGCTGCTAAAGAAGAAACGATCCCTTCTGAACAGCCACATCCTCCATCTGACCTTTTCCTTGGTGGGAACTGTTGATAGTGGGCACGAGACATCCATTATTCCAAATTCCGCTGCCTTCCAGGATCTGCTCTGTGATTTTGAAGTACGTAAAGCTGCACAGAGAAGTGGTGATGATGCTGGATAGTGATTACCTTTAATATTGAACAGCAACAAACTAGGTTGTTATCCTGAGAACTTACTGTTTCTTACATAGTGCAGTAAAGCAGCTGAGCAACAAGATTATTGGTGTCTTGCTGAAATGGCTTGAACAAACCTTATAAGTTACAAAATGCTTCCTTTGTCCACAGAAAATTAAACATAAACGTAATAAAAAAGATGATGTTTGTAGTAGAGATCTTAAGTTAGGTGAACGCTTAGCAGAGAAGAGTGTGAATGACAGCCCAATTCCTACAGTGAGGCTGTAAATGAATTCTGCTGAAGGGTACTCTTCTCTCTTTCTTTTCCCCCCTCTTTGTTTTCTTTTCCCTGTAAAAGAGCCAGCTGAGAAATTTTACCAATGGTGTATAGTCACTCAGAAGCAACTACAGAAGATCCAATTTCATGTTTTTTAGTTTGTGCCTGTCTCTTTTTTCCCTGAAGACCGAGAGCAACAGGAGAATTAATACACTCAACACATTAAAAAGAATTTAAAAATGTTAAGGCAGTAGGTCTGTGAGTACTAAGAAGAAACTTTTTTTGACTTAGTTGGTTTTTTTTGTTTGTGGGTTGGGGTTTTTTTAATTATTTATTTCTTCTGCATTCAGAAATCAGTGACCCAAGCATTTCACTTAAATTGGATAAATTAGATGTTCTTACTCATGCAGAACAGGAAAATTAAAAGATTTGTTCTCATCATTTTAGATTATAAGATTAGAAGAAAAGGAAAAGCTAGAAAGCTTTTCATTTAAACCAGTTTTATACACCAGAGCACGAGTATTAATTATGCTTTGTTCTATAGCAAGTCAATTTTAAGATTTGCAGCTATAACTTTGAGCTTTCTGGGTTTTATATCTTTTATTTCTTCTATGGATTGAACAACTGTTTGGTTTGGTTTTTTTTTTTTTTTTTTTTTTTTTTTTTTTTTTTTTTTTTTTTTT
>NW_020955337.1:368196-424726 GCF_003031625.1 Empidonax traillii | reverse complement strand
GGAAATCCCCTGTTGTATTGTGGTAACCTGAGTTTCTGTTCGTAAGTTTACTGAGCTCTTGGCTAATTAGCACAGATGAGTTATTTAGGATGGCTTTTGAAGGAGATGGGGGAAAATGTTTTGCTAAGCCGCTGTGCACGTTTAGCTGCTTTGGTGAAACTGAGCCTTCATTAACAGCACATAAGAGCAAAACTGTGGTACTTAGATGATTTTTTTATCCATGATTTTTGAACCCACCTCTGCAAGCCTTCTGTCTCTCTGATCTGTCAGCAAGAGAGGAGGATAGGGACACATGAAGACCAGTAAGTGGACTTCCAGAATCATTGTTCTGAGGAGACTGCACAGACTTTATAGTTGGTGACACTGTTTGCTTTCAAGACCTATTACTTCTCCATCAGGATGGGGAAAGGGCAGTCACTTATGCAGAAGGATTGGATGACTGATTTGAAAAGATCTTCACATGATCAATGAGTTTTATGTTCCTCATGAGGACTACTTTACTGAAATGGAAAGTTCTGTGGTTTGGGCAGTGCATTTATAGACCCTGTAGAGCTAATGCCTGGTATAGTTACGTCAAAACATATTATTCCAAGTAGCCTGTTGCAGACCTTGGCTTACTTTCGACCAAACAAACCGAGACAGTGTCCTCCTTGTACCGTAAGTAGTCAGTGGATCATCACATATGACCTTACATTCCACTTGTATTGACATCACCAAATAGTGTGGTTTGGGAGAGATTCTTAAACTGTGATGACTGCCAGAGAGCCGAGAGGTGTGTTTGTGTGTGCACCTAATCCTCAGGGCCTAGATACCGTCTGCAGTGTAGAACACATGTTTTACGAGCTGGAGGGTGTCCTTTTGTAGCCAACTGTAATGCCACTTTCAAGCTCTTTTATCATGCGTACTTTAAGGACCTTCTAAGAAGGGATGCAGACATTCATCTGTACTTTTTGTGCTTAGACAACATTGCTGTGTGCTCACTGGCTGTTAATTCCCTTTCTGTTTACTTGTCCCAGTTGCTGGCAATGCTGCTAAAGAAGAAACGATCCCTTCTGAACAGCCACATCCTCCATCTGACCTTTTCCTTGGTGGGAACTGTTGATAGTGGGCACGAGACATCCATTATTCCAAATTCCGCTGCCTTCCAGGATCTGCTCTGTGATTTTGAAGTATGTAAAGCTGCACAGAGAAGTGGTGATGATGCTGAATAGTGATTACCTTTAATATTGAACAACAACAAACTAGGTTGTTATCCTGAGAACTTACTGTTTCTTACGTAGTGCAGTAAAGCAGCTGAGCAACAAGATTATTGGTGACTTTTCTTGCTGAAATGGCTTGAATCACTGCAGGAGCACTAAATGGGTGCCACAGATGTTTATGCTTTATGTTGTTCTAGAGGATACATTTTGTAGTTTTTGGTTCATCAACTTCTTTTAACCTTTTTGTTCTACTGCAGTGCACGTATCAAAGCATGAAAGATGCACTGAAAGTAACAGTTATAGGTAAACTTTCAACACAAAACATGGTAATCATTTTATCATATATATCTCTTGCAGGGGGTAGTAAGGGAGTTAAAATTCTTCTTTCGTGACCTTTGAAATATTTAAGTGTTGTTTTGTTAAACTAAGGAAAGTAGCAAAATTCAGAAGGAAATGCTAATGTGGTAGAGGCTGATAAACGATTCATCCTTTACTGTTTGCTCCTTTAGTATTATCTGTACTTAACATAAAGTAAAAGAATTCTGACTCATATATACTAATATAAATTAATAAAAGTACTACTACCACCACTGCTAAGCTAGTTATAGGTACTGGCTTAATATCACAAGTCCATCTTGCACAAATGACTTTACAGACTTACCTACTTCCTTTTTTTAGATGTCTATTTGAGTATTTCAGAGCACTCCTGGAAACATTATGGATGGGTCTTGTCTATGAAAAAAGCTCCTGCTGCTTCCTATAGCATTTATTTTAATAAAATCAGCTGGTCTTGTTAAGTTTGCTTTTTCTTGACCTCTTCAAGTCACCCAACGTCCCCACTTGTCAAAATCAACAATATACTTTAATTGCAGCACATAGGAAGAGGAAATGAGCCTTGGGTTTTTTAACCTTAGTGGGGTTCTGAAACAGAGGAAATTTGTCATCCAACAAAGTTTCCATTTTTTTTTTTTTAAAGTGTAGTGTTAAAACTAGGAATAAGCTTGTGCTGTGTCTAAACATAGGTTTTACAGTAGCATGTAACTAGTTAATCTTTAACAAACCTTATAAGTTACAAAATGCTTCCTTTGTCCACAGAAAATTAAACATACACTTAGTAAAAGGGATGATGTTTGTAGTAGAGATCTTAAGTTAGGTGAACGCTTAGCAGAGAAGAGTGTGAATGACAGCCCAACTCCTACAGTGAGGCTGTAAATTAATTCTGCTGAAGAGTACTCTTCTCTCTTTCTTTCCCCCCCTTTTTGTTTTCTTTTCCCTGTAAAAGAGCCAGCTGAGAAATTTTATCAATGGTGTATAGTCACTCAGAAGCAACTACAGAAGATCCAATTTCATGTTGTTTAGTTTGTGCCTGTCTCTTTTTTCCCTGAAGACCGAGAGCAACAGGAGAATTAATACACTCAACACATTAAAAAGAATTTAAAAATGTTAAGGCAGTAGGTCTGTGAGTACTAAGAAGAAACTTTTTCTGACTTAGTTGGTTTTTTTTGTTTGTGGGTTGGTTTTTTTTTAATTATTTATTTCTTCTGCATTCAGAAATCAGTGACCCAAGCATTTCACTTAAATTGGATAAATTAGATGTTCTTACTCATGCAGAACAGGAAAATTAAAAGATTTGTTCTCATCATTTTAGATTATAAGATTAGAAGAAAAGCAAAAGCTAGAAAGCTTTTCATTTAAGCCAGTTTTATAAACCAGAGCAGGAGTATTAATTATGCTTTGTTCTATAGCAAGTCAATTTTAAGATTTGCAGCTATAACTTTGAGCTTTCTGGGTTTTATATCTTTTATTTCTTCTATTGATTGAACAATTGTTTGGTTTGGGTTTTTTTTTGTTTTTTTTTTTGTTTTTTTTTTTTTTTTTTTTTTTTTTTTTTTTTTTTTTTTTTTTTTTTTTTTTTTTTTTTTTTTTTTTTTTTTTTTTTTTTTTTTTTTTTTTTTTTTTTTTTTTTTTTTTTTTTTTTTTTTTTTTTTTTTTTTTTTTTTTTTTTTTTTTTTTTTTTTTTTGATAGAGAATCTAAATAATTTAAATGCAGGAAATGCTGGGGGGGAAAAAAAAATCAAAATCAGGGAAGACCTTGAGTTTAATCTAGGCAGAAGATAGTAAGTTAATTTTACAAAGACAAAAATCTTCAGTTAAACCAAATAAACTTAACACAGCACTTCACATCAGCCCTGATAACTGCTTTGCACCATCTGTTTGAAGAGGTGTTCCAGAAAGTTGTGTAACTTTTTGTCTAGAACTCTTTGGAAGTTTTCAGCATGATACGCTGAGAGAGAATACAAATGTTTGGAAGCGTGTGTTTCTTTATGGCCAGGAACGGTTTTAATCTCTTCAAGCCTTTCATAACCTTTGGTACTTTAATGTCCATTTTTATTCTTGAAGTCAGTTTGTGCACCAAGAACATCATTGTTTGTTCTGTATTTCAGGTCTGGCTTCATGCACCCTACGAGCTTCATCTGTCATTATTTGAGCACTTCATTGAACTTCTCACAGAGTCAAGGTATGAGCCAATGCAAGCCTGGTAATGGGACTTAAAGGATTAGGTAACATGTAGAGGATGCCCCAAATAATTTGAAATTGCCGTCTCCTTTCTTTCCTTCTTCCAGTGAAGCAGCAAAGAATGCAAAGTTAATGAGGGAATTCCAGCTCATCCCAAGACTGCTCCTGACTCTTCGAGACATGTCTCTGTCCCAGCCCACTATTGCTGCAATTAGTAATGTGCTGAGCTTTTTGCTTCAAGGCTTCCCCAGCAGCTATGACTTACTCAGGTAGCCCACACCATTGATAGTTCTCTCTTTCTTGTCTTTATTATATTGTGATCTCTGTCAAAAATACTAAATGATCATATGACCATGAAGTGTGTAACATGGAATGCTCATGTACTGATTCTTTTTCTGCTTCTCAAAGAACTAGACTGAACTAGACGGAGTCAGTATGTTAAAGCCTTGATTTGCATATTATTTTCAGTTTGTACCTGATCAGATATGACTGGATTATCAAACTGGCTTAATGTTCTACAGGTGAAAAGTTAAAGGTGCTGAATTGCAGCTCCCTTGTTCACGTGAAGCACTGAGCACTTGTCTTAAATACCATTATTGAATATTATAAATATTACTTGAGATGAGCTGTAATGATACTTCAGGTTAAAGTGCAGTTTTAATTACTATCCTGAGTGAAAGGTTTAGTTACAGATTTTTTCTTAATCATCACGGTATTAAAAAAAATATTTAAGACTGTCAGATACGGTACCATTAACTCAGACTGATGGAAATTACACAAATTATTGCAATTCACACATACAGGAGTATTTGAAATGCTTTAAAATTAGTTGAACCCCTTGATAACTTGATTTTTCTCATCTCCCATTTCATTATAAAGAAAATGAATAAAATATTGCAGGGCTTGGGAGTTCTTTGCATATGAGTGGTCATGTTTTCAGCTTCTCACTTTAAATACAATTAAAGGTATCAGAAGCCTTAACCTAAACATCTGACCTGTCTTTCTTTTAATTATACAGAACAAAAAAATGATTCAAGAATAAAACCATTGATTTTAAGCTTAAATGATTACAGAACAGATTGTAGGATGTCTGTCTGAATTTTCCTTGTTTTTCTTCCTGGAAATAAAAAATGAAAAATATTGCATAACTCTGGAAAAGTTACACTGGCTAGGGATCATTTAAGGTTAGTTGCAGCAGAAAGAGGAATATATTGCATCTCCTTTCTTTGACTACATCAACGTCTTGTCATAGAAACCCATGACCTTGTGTTACATAACCTCAAGCTATAGACATAAATGTTATTCCAGAGTTGAGTAATGACTGTAATAATTGATGAAATAATTGTTCATCTCTAGGGGGTTGAGAATAATGTTTTTGTTCTCCTCTCTTTAACTTGAGGTGTTCGTTTTATTAGGACTTGTTGGTAACTCTGTTTGAGATATCATCTTTCTTGAATCTTAGCATTTTCTAGGTGTCCCTTACCTGCAGACTTGTCTGCAAAGATTCCATTAATTACTACAAGTTAATTTGGGTTTTGGCTAGTTACTTCGTTTAGAGATGATTTTCCTCAATCTTTAGATGTAAGAAAGCTGACATTTCTGGATATCACCTTGTCACTAGTGTCACAGTTTTATATTTAAAGTGAATTCTTGATAGATAAGAGTGCATCTGTCATATCAATGAGTGATGTTTTTTCTATATACATCAAGGTTTGGACAGTTCATCTCTTCCACTTTACCTACGTTTGCAGTCTGTGAGAAGTTTGTGGTCATGGAAATAAACAATGAAGAGAAGCTTGACAGTGGTAAGTGTTGACATCGCTTAGAAGCAGTAGAATAAAAATACTTTGCGATCTCTTCTGTGCTTGAACACATGAAATGTAGAAATATTGTCATTAGCAATTTTGTAATTTTGTTATAACTTGACTGCCAGTTAGTACTGGTACGGTTTTCAGTATTGAGTGCAAAGCAGAGCAAAACCTGATTACTTTTATTTTGTTTCCTTCATTTAACACTGTATGGTTTTGTTTTCTGTCCTTCACTTGCTCCTTCAAATCAGCTGTGCATCTCTGCTTCTTTGTGGGGACGGGAAAAAAAAGACAACTGGTTACTGAGTGCATCTTCCCTCCAGGTGTGGAAGAAATGATAGAATTAACTAAGACAGCCTAGTTATTTTTCTTAGCAAAAAAAAAAAAATTACTGTCCTTCAGTAATTTTTATATTGACTTGTTTTGAGACCATTTCTGCTCTTGTTTTCCTAAAGATAAAAGGCTTATGCAGCTTCATTTTCAGTCAGTCTCCCTGAACAGAAAAGCTTTAGTCCCACAGCAGGTGTCACCCAAATAACTAGAAGGAGTACCTAAAGATCCTATATTTCTGCATCTCTTGGGAATATACTGGTGAACAAGTGAGAGAGAAGTATTTCTGCTTTAGTTTTATTGGTCTGGTTTCCTGAAGAATAAGGTTGAGACAGTCTGCGCATTCTGCAGAGAGACTTTCCACTAGGGCACATAGTGATGGGACAAGGGGGAATGGCTTTAAACTGAAAGTGGATTTAGATTAAATATTAGGAACAAATTCTTTACTGTCAGGTGGTGAGGCTCTGGAACAGGTTGCCTGGAGAAGTTATGTATGCTCCATCCTTGGAAGTTGGATGGAGCTTTGAGCAACCTGCTCTACTGAAAGGTGTCCCTGCCTATAGCAGAGGAGTTTGGAACTACATGATTTTTAAAGCTCCCTTCCAACCCAAATCATTCTGTGGTCCAGTGGGATTCATCATTATTCTGCTGTGCCTCACCTCTTCCTTCTCAATACTTTTGCTTTTTGTCATCTTAAAGTTGATTAAATTTGAGCTCTTTACTAAAAAAGAGGGTGTGGATATTGGAGAGAGATCCAGATTGGTGTTCTCACTACAGGCCAGCCATGACTTTTTTTTCCCAGGCTAACCACAGCCTGAGCTGTTTTATGTCCGTCTGGGGGACTGAAGAACCTTGGGGAGAAATTCAGGATGTGGCAGGAATGGAGAGAGAAGCTTTTGAGGCAGAGGACAAGAAATTTTTAGGCTAGTGGTGTTCACCAGTATTGCTGTATTTCTGCCACAGAAGATGTTTTCTGTCTGCATCTTGTGCACACAACCTTGGCTCAGAAAGTATTCATTTATCTGTCTTTATTTTTACACATGTTGCCTCAAGTTGTGACTTTATTGATTTTAAATAATGTGAAAGCATGGCTCTCCTCTGATAGTATAAGGTACAGAAAGAAGAATTTGCAAAATAACTGTAAAGCTGGTCCTGAGCTGCATGGATTGACTTGGCTGCAGAAAGTGTGTTTTTCAACTGATGATGAGCTTGGGGATCTGTTGAAAGAAAAGGAAACTATTTTTTCTCTCCATTTCTTAGATTTGGAGGGATTTGGGAAGTATCAGGATTCCCACCCCCACCCGCCCAACTTTCAAAATGCTAAATATTCGTTTAGTTACCACGTTATGCAGTTTTGAGAAAAGGGAGGGGAATGTGAAGGGGGTGGTGTTTGATTGTTTTTGTATCTCTGCCTGCCAGAAGTGACCACTTTAGATTTTTTTCTGAGGAGTTGTGATTTTCTTTTACCTGTTCTTCAAACTGCCCAAACTGTGTGTGTGACAGTGGTAATGGGGTACCAAACACTTCTCAGGAGCACTTAAGTACACCTTCCTTTGCTTATGTATGGAATTTATGCCTTTAAAATGTCCAAGTTCAGCCTTTAAAATGTCCAAGTTCCAAAAACCTTTTTTTAATTATTATTATTATTTTCATAATATTTAGGAACAGAGGATGATTTTGGAGGACTTGTTTCAGCTAATCTTATTCTGCTACGGAACAGGCTTTTAGATATCCTTCTGAAGCTTCTATATACATCTAAAGAAAAGACAACTGTTAATTTGCAGTAAGTACAAAAAAACCCCTTTAGGTAGAGAAAGGTTATAATTTTTTATTTCAAGGGTGAGAATTACACAGCCCCCATTTGATTCACTGAATTACCTTTAAGTATGCTAGTAGGGATGGAATACGTGATTCATGGTACTGTTTTCTCATAAGTTTGTGTGTGACTATAAAGAAAATAAAATCTGTCAAAGAGAAAACTTGGGTTTTTTAGAGAAGTGGGGTAATCAGCTTCTCATTTGGTTGAGATCAAACAGCTCCAGGAGGGGTTATTGTTGGGATCATTGACCGTAGAATGCCCCTTAGTTACTTAAAATTGCACGTGAGGGAAGAATAATACTTTGATTTAATGAGTCCATAGAGTAATATGGGAAGTTGGAGAAGAAACATTGAATCACTCCCAAGTTAAACCTTGACAAAATACAGCTTTCAACCCCAGTAGTCTCTCTGGAGTCTGTTGGTAGGATTTTGGGAATATATGGAGTCTGTTGATGGACACACAACCCAAACCTGTTTAAGGTTTTTCAGGAATACTACTTTAAAAAAAGGGAAAAAACCCCACATATTTTCAAATATTTCTAAGCAGCTCTTCCTGTAATAAAACCAAATAAACAACCTTCCTTCGCTTTTTTTAATACTAGTTTATTAAGAAGACTTGTGAACACTTCCTGTGTGGCTTAACAAAAAGTTCCCAGTTCAGAATTCCATATTTATTATCACAAGCAACAATTAGAGAAACATCATGCAGTATAATAGTCCAGGAGCTGTAGTTAGGTTTTCCTTTCTTCTAAATAAATACAACTTACCTATTCCATCTTAACAAGATTCAATGAGGGGCATTTCGTGTTTGTAGCAAACTTACCCAAGGATTCAGTTAACTCTTGGATAGATCTGAATTTGCTCTTGAAGTTTACCCTGCACTGAAGGACATTTGTTTTTTTGCTATCTAGTAGGAAACTAAATGCTGTAAAATGTGACCTTTTCTTTTTTTACTCTCTTTACTTAGGGCTTGTGAAGAACTGGTCAAGACACTGGGTTTTGATTGGATTATGATGTTTATGGAAGAACATCTGCATTCCACCACAGTCACAGCAGCCATGCGAATTCTTGTGGTCCTGTTGAGTAATCAGTCCATCCTTATCAAGTTTAAGGAGGGTCTCAGTGGTGGAGGCTGGCTGGATCAGACGGATTCTGTCCTCACCAATAAGATTGGTACTGTGCTAGGTACGCATCTCAGCCCCTCGGGATTTAGGGATCACTGGGAGCGCCTGTGCTCATGTGCTGAGGAGGGGGGTTATTGTATGGATGCTGCCTGGGAGGTGCATCCTTTCTCTTACTGTTTCTGCTGCACTCAGAATCTTCTGCTCCTCATTTTTCTTAAAATTAAGAGTTAAGGTTTCCTAGGCAAAAGGGAGCGGTTTTACAAAACTGCCCTCCAGTTGACATTGCATAGATGTCATTGTAGTTCAGTTCTGGCTTTTCATCTGCACAAAGGCTGTGCAGCCAATTGTTTTTTTCTGTTATCATCAGGATAAGGTTAAATATGTCCTGTGGGCGGACACGTCTAAGCTATAGATGCAAAGGTAGTATAGCATAGCACCTTGTGTACACAGCTGACAAAGACTCAGTAAAATTTACTAGTTTATTTACTTTTATTAGTTAGAGCCTTGTGTGGTGTTATACCTGAGCTGCTTTGTCTAGTGAGTTCTGTGTCAGTCAGATTTACCTGTCTGGACTTCTGTTACCTTGGGAATTCCTGTGTTCGTGGTATCATCTCAAGGTTTCTTTCCCTCTCCTATATTCGTCCATATGCAAACATGCTCTCTGTCTTATTAAAGACTTTTTTTGCACGTTCTTAAAGCCTCATTTATCAGGGTTATCAGAACTCTCAGTTACCCCAGGTGACCTAGAATTCAGTGTATAACACTTCTGTCTACAGTACTCATTTTGAACATCTCTCAGCTGTCTGAAACGCACCTCCAAACACCTGAAGTAATGGATTTCAGTTCTTTGTGACAGGTATAGCAGCAATTTCCCATGGACCTGGGGGTTTTTTTCAGTCCAAATAAGATGGAATTTTTTAGATGAATGTCCATTCAGGCCCTGGTGCAAACACACTGATTGATGTTAAATGGGAGTCTTTCAGGAGCTTGAGTAGACCAGGGCACTGGTTTCATAGTACTTTTAACTTAGTGCTGTTCCTAAAATAACTGTACAAGGAGCCACTTCTCTGTGTTGTAGCAGTATATTATCTGTTTCTGCACCAAAGGGCTTTTCTGAATTGGTTTATTATAAAGAAATAATTGTGAAATGTTATTGAAAGTGATCTTACTTCAGGAAGAGGACTCTTCCTGAAATGAAAGTATAAAAATATTTTTAAAATGTTTTTTTCTGCTTTGTCTCTTTGATAGGTTTCAAAGTATGCCAACTTGTTATTTTTCTGCATAAATAAAACTGTTAAGTTTGTATGTTTACAGTTTACCATAATGTATCCCTTGGGATATTCAGCTAGGAGCATAGGATGGTTCTTTGCATTAATAATGATTTGCATTAATAATTAGGAAGATTAGGGAAAACAGTGTTTCTGAAGCCATATAACGTATGCAAATATTTATTGTTATCACAAAAAGCACCTGTTGTTTGACTAATTTTTCATTAATGTTCTGTATTTTTTTTAAAAAACAATTTTTGTGCAAGCATTTCCCTTGCGTGGTTGTGCCTTAGAAACTTGAATACCCTTGGTATCTTAGGGAATAGACTGTTGTTTTTTCAGTGTCTGCTTTAAACGTCCAATAACATAAACACTTTCTTGAGTCACAAAATCTCTCTAAATAAGATTTTGATATACAATCACATTTGAAGACCATTTGTAGAGTTTTCCCGGTTTTCTTATTACAGTATCACTGTATTAAATCCAGCCTAGACTGTGTCCAAACAGATATTTTTAAACCTTTGTCTCAGCAACTGATAGTGACAGATTATCCAATTTTTTTACCCTGTATTTTTTAGTAAATCATAACATATTGGCTCCAAAATTTCTCATGGAACGAAGTACGAGCCAGTTTTGTTGAAGGTTACAGATGGAATTCCCGTAACTTTGTAGCACAGATTTCATTGGTCTGATTCCTGATAGATGCTTTCTGTTTAAAAAGACAATTTCTGGTGGAAAGCGTATCTGTATTTGAGTCTCAGAAAAACAACCTGACCTCTGGCAGTGTCAGAAGAATGGCTTACTCTGCTGATGTGGAAACTGAACTGTCTTCCTGCCTTCTTCATTGCTTGAAAATAAGAGCTTCTGTCATCCTGATGTCTTGGGGTTGTTTTTTTCATTAAAGAGGAATTTCAAATACCTAGGTAGCAGCAGGGTCACAAAAGGTGGCTCTGGCAGCACTTAAATTAGAATAAGACACAGAATAAGAGCATTTAATGCTTAATACCAGCTGATTAATCATTAACAAAACATCTGAAATAAGATGCCCCTTAGACATCTTTGGAGAAAAATTAGCTGCCCATAGACTTAAATGGGCCATGGAATTGCTGCTTGGTAATATAAATCTGTAACTGAGATTAAGGTGATAACTTCCCTCTCAGCCAGCAAAATATCTTTTTTCAAAAGTTTGGGTATTTCAGAAGTCAGAAATTGTGGTTGCAGTCAGAAAACGGATCTGTGTGTGTAAGCAGTAGCGTTAGGCAGTCTGTATGTACCACTGTCATCTGTGTGGTACTGGAAGGCAATCTTTTTTTTTTTTTTTTTTAATTGTTTCAAAAAATTAGTCATCTGAGGCAGAATGGTGGCAAATGTGTGTGACAGTCTGTATGCACACATTCGGTTTTTACAGCATCTGTTTCTGAGGAGGCACCCTCTCAAGTTCACTGCATGGGTAAGCATGATCTTCACAGGCTGTTGACATTGTTGTCTTTGTGTGTTGTTTTTCATCTTAGGGTTCAATGTGGGCAGGAGTGCTGGTGGCAGATCGACGGTCCGGGAGATCAACCGGGATGCTTGTCACTTCCCAGGCTTTCCCGTTCTGCAGTCCCTTCTCCCGAAGCACACTAATGTACCTGCACTCTATTTCCTTCTCATGGCCCTTTTCCTGCAGCAGCCAGTCACTGAACTGCCTGAAAACCTGCAGGTCAGTGCACCTGTCATCAGCAGCCAGTGTAATCAGGGTTGCCAGGTAGGGATTATCTAGTAAGATGTAAATGCAGTTCTGTCTGTCATGAAAGAAAATAATGAATTAACCAGACCCCCTCATTCTTCTCTGCAGCTGACTCAGTCAGGGTGTGGTGTTTAGTGCTGAGCTGTCTGGGGTGGGAGGACAGGGTACCCTGGGGACTATGTGGAAGCCAGGCTGTTATGGCTTAGCTGTCACTGGTGTCATTCTGGTCCATTTTGGGGTCAAATGAGAACCAGATCCCTAGTTCAATCTGATGTGGTGTGGGCATTGAAGGGGACATAATTTTTTGCTTGCTTTTTTTTGGTTGTGGGGGGTTTTTTGTGGTTTTTGTTTTAAGAAGTAGAGAGTTGCTGTGTTAAAGAGGGTTCACAAGGTTACAGACAAAACAAAGTAGCTTTTATTTCAAAAAGTCTCTGTGGTTTCTTTAGGGAGACAAGCCAGTTGTTGCTGGAAAATGTTGGCTGCTCTTATTCTGAGCAGGTTGATTTTGGGCTTGTTGGAATTGTATGTAAATAAGTAGATATTATATAGTCTACAACAGAGTCCTAGAAGGCCTAGGGTAGCGCTTTATGAAGAAAAACCACACTCGGCATAGACAAAGTGCCCGTTTAGAATGGATGCAGTGCTTACACTTATTTATCAGTGAGAACTGAAAAGTAGAAGTTTTGAGACCAGGTGGTATTCTGCCTGCCTGTGTTCTCAAGAGCAGTACTTGACAGCACATTCAGCACTGTGCTACCATGAAGTAGAGGCATGAAGCTCACTCATATGGTTACAGCACTGAAACGTGACACTATTAAATCAAACCTAAATTCAACTCCTAAAACTAAATGCAAGAGGTGGGAACTTTGTCCTCTTTTGTTTTTTAATTGATTTAATTATTTAGACTTGTTGGAAATTGCAACTTGATTTTTTTGTGCTGTTTGTATCTTTTTTTCTTCTGTGGGATACCATGTGGGTTTTACTGCTAGATGTGAGTGAAGTAACCTGAGGGGACTGTGCAGCATGTGTGCTCTTTTGTTTCAAAACAAATACTTTGAGAAGAGTTGCAGTTACATTAACCCATTGTTGAAAGAAGTTTTCTTCAGTGACATGTGACTTTCATATGAAACTTATGGTGATAAAGTTTGGAGGATGCAAAACAGTTTTTAGATACTGCCAAATGAATGCATTGTATGTGTAATAAAAAGCAGTATCCAACTGAATATGAGAAAGGGATTATTTCATGTATTCTTTCTTCCCTTTCACCTCTTACAGTTTGATTTAGACTCTATTTGGACATTCATATTTGGAGTTCCTGCCTCCTGTGGCACTGTTACCTCTTCAATACACAGTGTTTGCACAGAAGCTGCCTTCTTGTTACTGGGAATGCTGCGGAGCATGCTGAATTCTGTAAGCATAAAAACAATTTTGCTTGTATTTGAATATTGTGAGTTGTTTGAGTTTGTCATGTGGTGAAAATTGTGAAGTGTCACGACAAAACCAGCTGTGAGATAGGCTCGTAATACTTGGGTGAAAACTGTCATTTTAGTGGGTTATTCTATGTTACTTTTTTCCAGTGTCTGTGGAAATATTAGTGGCCACAAAAAGGCTGGGCTTTGTGTTTAGCTGCAATTAAAACAAAACAAGAAAGCAGAAGGATAAAATGTCCTTGGCAGAGATAATTGAATTTCTTTCCCAATTAACATCGTGGGGGCATGTTAGAGAGACTATATCCCATCTGCTCAGAGCTATGCAACTTGCAGATTTTGTACATGAACCTTTCACATGCAGAGAAGTCCCCTGACTATGAATAGCCACATGCTGGAGGAAATGAATTTACTGCCAGAAAAATGTGTCATCTTCTCATCTTTGAATCTAATGTTAAGAGTAGTGGAAGTTGGTCTCTCAGTGGGAAAATTCCCTATTTCCTTGAAGCTTTGAGTGTGTTTTTTACTGAAAATTCTCTCTCAAAATGTTTTAAAGGCAGCACCTGTCTGGTGCTCGCCTGTTTGGTGGTCATGTGTTTGTGATGTGCTCATGATTCTGCTTGCATGATTCCCCCATGCTAACACGTTTAAAAGCATCCTCTGGACATGTGTGCTGTTTATGCCTTCATGACCTGCTGC
Source organism: Empidonax traillii (assembly GCF_003031625.1). Classification (NCBI taxonomy): domain Eukaryota; kingdom Metazoa; phylum Chordata; class Aves; order Passeriformes; family Tyrannidae; genus Empidonax; species Empidonax traillii. The sequence continues at coordinate 410,807 of NW_020955337.1, read as the reverse complement.
AGGGCACATTTGTGTTGTCATATGGTCTGTCTCTTACTGGTGATCTGTCATGGTGCTTGGTCACATGTTTGGTCGGGTGTTTATCATATGGTGACGTGCTCAGATGTGTGTTCTGTCACATTGAGTCGGGTTTGTGTTGGTGATGTGCTCAAACTCATTTTCTGTCACTTGTTTGATCAGATATTAGGTCACGTGTTCAGGCACCATGTCTTCAGTCGGGTGTTCTGACGAGTCCTTCAACACACACTGACGTGTTCTCGATGTGCTTTTCACAGCTGGTCACGTGCTTGGCCCCCTATTCAATCACTTATTTCAGCTCTGCTTGAACAAATGTTTGTCCACGTGGCTGATCACATTTGGCCCCATCTTTGATCACATCACATCATGTATGTCATTGCATGTTTGACAGCGTGTTTGTGTATTTGACCCCGCAGCTTCTCTTCCTTTCTGAAATAAGCATTCTTCAATTAGTGCTATCTGTGCTAATCCAGTGTTTGTTTTTCAACCCAGCCTTGGCAGTCAGAGGAGGAAGGCTCTTGGCTTAGAGAATATCCAGTCACCCTGATGCAGTTCTTTCGGTATTTGTATCACAATGTGCCAGACCTCATTTCCTTGTGGATGAGTCCAGAGTTCCTGTGTGCGCTGGCAGCAACAGTGTTCCCTTTCAACATACGACCTTACTCGGAGATGGTAGGAAATCCAACTGTTTAGCTGGTTTATTTTTCCCCTGAATGTTACTTTTGAGGATTTTTCAATTAACAGTCATAACTCACCCTGCAAAATAGGGCATTGTCAAGGCTGGGCTGGACATTTTGTACTTGGGTTTTGGAGCTGAGAGAATCGCGTGTTCAACACAGCAGCATTTTAGGGGGAACATACACAACTCGCTTGTTTTCTAATGGACCATTATTTTCAATTACATGAAAAATGTTAGCTCAGATTTACAGAAGCAAAAAAGACTAAGTCAGCCTATGCATTCAGCCCTCTGCTCTGGAGAATGTGATAAAATCTAAAACTTCTTTTTTCTTCCACTTCCCATTTCTACTTTTGTGGTCTAACCACAAAACAGTGTTCTTGTATTTCCTGGAACTTCTGAGTTCAGGCCAGGAGAGGGTGTGAATTCGACATTGCTGCCTGAAGTATTCTTTGAGCTTAGTGTCATTTACAAATAATACTATTTCTAGAATATGAATGGAAAGAAACAGATACTGCTGGCCAACATCTAAAAGTAATTTTATTAAGAACATGGAAGGCTAGTTGGACTACAGATTGCCAAATGCTACAACAATGGAGGGTATGATAAAACACTTCAGGAAATACTTACTGGTGGCATGCTATCGTATTTGTCAATAAAAGTGGGAGATCAGTTTTTAACAGAGCATGCTGATGAGTCTCTCATAAAAAATAGGGGATTTTTTGCTTTTATATTAACAGGAGCTTGGTTCCTCTCAAAAAAGTGCTACTTATAAACTAGTAGTGCTGATTTGGCATTCACCTGTAGAGTTTTTGGAGAAGCCTTGTGTCTCTGAGCAGGTTTTGTTTTAACTACTAGATCCCTTGAAACTTTGTGTAGCTGCCTGACAACTTGAGCTCTTCACAGTTTGAAGGCTCTCGTGGCTCCAAATTGGTTTACTCCTGCAGCATTTCCCCCTGCCTAAATCAATCCCTTGTGAAATAGCTGAAAAACAGCCAGGTTTCTGCAACAAAACATTATAATCCAAATTCAGCCTTGAGAGAAAATTCTTAGCTTATCTTTCAGCTTTTCTGAGACAGCTGTTAAAACTAGAAAGAACACACATTTGGACTTCTCTTAATTTCTTGAGAAAACTCTCCTGCTAAAGCAGACCAAATGTCCAAAATATCTGGTTATTTCACATGTAAACTGGCAATGGATGAGCTTGTTGAGGGAAATCATATTGTATCTTCTTTCACTTGGAGGAGGGAGTTACATAAAAGGTGTCAGTCGCTTGAATTTGACAGCTTTCATTACTGTTTGTGCTTTTGTTGCAGTCCTCTTTAAGAGCTAGCCTCTCAAAGGTTTCTGTTCATCAGAAATGGGAAAGCTGTGGAGACCCTTTTTTTTTTCTCTTTTTTTAGAGATTTTTGGGAAACCGGCTTACCCATAACTGCACTCTGATGAAGGTATCGTATTAAAAAAAGAAAAGGCTCAGTTACTTTTTTGTTTTCTGTTATGTAAGCTTGATGGCCTTTTTTTGGTTGGTTTCTGTCTTGGTTTTATTTTAACTGCTTTAGTTAATAACTTTTTCAAAACTTTTCTTTTTTCTTTTTTTTTTTTTTTTTTTTTTGCAATGGGAAAATTTATTTTTGCCAAGTATTTAGAAATTGCTCAAGTACTTCTGTTGATCAGTGAATGTGAAATGTAACTCACACCAGTCTTCACTGATTCTTGTTTACCTTGGGAATCTGAAACTGGATGTTTCTCCTGTTACGTATTAGGGAACTTATCCTAAACATCATAATCTTGTAAAAATGCTTCTTAAGAAGCAAAATATGAAGCTAAAAAGCTTTGGACAAGCAAAGAATAGGAAAGTGAAAAAGCTGCCAATAATTTGCTGATCTCTACAGTTTTAACATGCTGTTTTTCACAGGTCACTGATCTTGATGATGAAGTTGGGTCCCCAGCTGAAGAGTTTAAAGCCTTTGCAGCCGATTCTGGCATGAACAGGAGCCAGTCAGAATACTGCAATGTTGGGACCAAGACATACCTAACCAACCATCCTGCCAAAAAGTTTGTGTTTGACTTCATGCGTGTGATGATAATCGATAACTTATGTCTCACACCAGCCAGCAAACAGACTCCACTGGTGGATCTTCTGCTAGAGGTAGAGTTTCTTTAGGTTTTGTGTTTTGTTTTTGGTTTATTATTTGAACTTCTTGTGAAGTTGTAGCTTTCTTCCAAGTTTTATTTTTGTGAAGTATGTTTCATTTGCTAAGCACCTTTCTGACCATGACAGCTGTACTGACTTTGTTTAGAATATAAAATCCCTGCAGAAATATTAAGGTTTCTGTTTTATTCATATTAGATAAAAAGAAAAAGTGCCATAGATTGCACCAGTTAGATAAAAAGACCATGGTGCCATATGCTATAAAACATCACAAAACAACTGTGTTATCTTCCTGTAAATTGTCTTTTAAAGCTCGTTACACTTGATAAAAGCATCATCCTGTTAATGATGAGGCACGGAGGTGAGGAGTTCAGTTACTTACAGGAGTTCAGGCAGTGAGGAGTTAACTACCCACACCTTCTTCAGACAGAATATTTTGAAATGTTCAGTTCACATCAGTTCTCACTCTTCCTTGACCTACCTATTTGTCACCTCATCTTATGTGTTGCTGAGTCTCCCTGATCTTTTTTGAAAGCTGCAGGAATTTTGGACAGTGCTTGTATATTTCCTAAGAAATTTCCTGGGGCAATTGGGCACCTCTTTCCTGAAACAAAGCAAAATATGAAATGTCAAAAGATGCAGTTATCCACTGACATCAGGAAGCGTGTTTGAGACCGTGTTCAGTGGGTTGTCATTGCTTTACAGCTGTTTTAACTTGTTATCACTCATCAGTGTTACTGGCCCCTTAGAATAAAGAGAATTGGGTATGTAAACACTGCTAAACTTCATGCTGTATTGCCTTCTAGGACTGTTCCAGTGAAATGTTTGGTTAGGAGTGAGTGTGTGTTCACTGACCAATACAAGGTGATAAAGTCATTTTCCCCTTTAGTTTAGCCCATCCATTTATTATATGACTTTATCAAGGCTGATTTAGTAATATGCAGAACCCCACATAGAAGCAACATGTTTGATCTGTCCCATTTACTCATATTTTACTAAAGAAGGTGACTGCGTCAACTGAGGAGATCACAGTTTAACCATATGTTTAACTATAGTTAGTTTTGTTTACCTGTTCAGAAAGTGTTCTTTTCCAGTTCCTATTATGGCAGAAGATAAATTTACTGAATTTAAGTAGAAATAATGCCTGCTCTGTTAAGATTGCCTGCAGCCAGTGTATGCTTGACATGCCTGCTTAAATTTTTAGATAAAGCCAAAACTTTTTACTTGGGACAGAATGTTAAGACAAAATAAAAGTAGTTCACAAGAGCTGAAAAAGAGGAAATCACCTAGGACAGCCTTCCTCTCTTTCTTTCTTTGCTCAAAGAGAGTAATTATGTGAATATTATCTTAATATCCTTTTTCAGGCTTCCCCTGAAAGATCAACACGAACACAGCAGAAGGAGTTTCAGACATATGTTTTGGATGGAGTGATGGACCACTTACTTGCAGCTGATGTTTTATTGGGTAATATAACAAACTTTAATTATCAATCTATTGATTGGAACACAAGGTTTTGATTCTATGACTTTTTCTTTTTTTGTTATCCTGTTATTTTGCATCTTGATTGTCTTTATTTTTCTCTCTGCCCTTTCCTTTCCTTTGATATGTAAATGGTGTTGCTGTGCTTGCATGTTCCCTCACTACCTTGATTGTGCCAAATAGGTTATTCAAAAAAATTACATCGCATAAATCTTTTGGATGTGAAAGTCAGACAAATCACAGTCACATCAAAAAGAACTGAAACTGGATCTTGCATCATCTCTCATGTCCTTATTACCTTGGTAGAGGATCTGGAGCTTTGGTCAATTTATCATGGGTTAAAAGTTAGCTTTGTTTCCGTTCCTTCCTACTGTAGTTTTATTATGAAGGCAGCACCGCAGAAAAAAGAATTAGCACTCCATTGATAAATGGACAGGAAGAGAATTAGAAACTTGTAGCTTTGATGCCAGTAGGGTAGGCTGTTGCACCAGTGCTTCGATTTAGATGATCGGGAAGGGACCTGTAGGAGTATTGGCTGATGATGGACCCAGTCGGACTTCATGGTGGCCTGCTGGACTTCCCAGGAGCTCTAGGTCTGCCGTATCTTCATTCTAGGTGTCATGGGGCTGTATGCATTTCTGTTCAAAAATGCTTGTAAGGCTCCTCATTTCTTGCCACAGCAGCGATTTGTCTTCCTCTGGGTGCAGTGCTTTAATAAAATAAATCCAGAACTATGTTTACTTACTGTCAAAGCTTATTGTAGGGAAGCCATGAGGTTTTACCTTTATCTTTGACTGAATCTCTTTTACAGAAGTCTAGAAAGCATAAACTAATGGAAGTGTATTTATGCAGATAGATTTTTCTGATAAATGAAGACAACTATTGTGTTTTTTGTTACCTAGGTGAAGATGCGTCTCTCCCTATAACGAGTGGAGGAAGCTATCAAGTGCTGGTGAACAACGTGTTTTATTTTACACAGCGTGTGGTAGATAAGCTTTGGCAGGGCATGTTCAACAAAGAATCCAAGCTTCTTGTGGACTTCATAATCCAGCTCATTGCACAGGTAACAGTGTTGTTCTGTTAGCCTGCCTGCAGAACCGTTTTTGAAGGTTGGGCTGAAATGCATGGAGTGGTGTCACTAAGCAACTTGCTAGTGACACATGTCAGGTCGGCATAGAAATATTCTTTTCTTCCCTCAGCTTCCTCTCTCTTTTACTGAGCTTTCTTAGCTCATCTTGTCACTGTGGAGTGCTTTAATATGGGCAGTTGAGTAAAAACTGCTCTCAAATGACATTGTTTTTTAGAAACCCACCAAAGTAAACAAATATACCTTGCAGGAATTTTCGGAAGCTTCCTATATTTACCCTGATATTTTTTGAAAACTTCCTCATATACATTTATTGGAGATTGTTAGAAGACTGTTCCTGTTAGAAATCAGCAGTGTCTTTATAGGTGTTAAAATTATAAATGTATTATCGTTAATGTCATTTTCATTCTTGAAATTCATGGAATTGACGCTTCTGGGTAAAATACTAATTGTGAAAAATGAGCATGGGTCAATTCAAGGGAAGATTTTGTGCCAGTAAAATGATTTTCTGCTGCTATCTGATTGTGATTCTTTTGCTCCCCATCAGTCAAAAAGAAGATCTCAGGGACTATCGCTGGATGCCATTTATCACTGCCTGAACAGAACCATCTTGTATCAGTTCTCAAGAGCGCACAAAACTGTTCCTCAGCAAGTGGCTCTCCTTGATTCCCTAAGGGTCCTTACTGTGAACAGAAACTTAATTTTGGGACCTGGGAATCACGATCAGGAGTTCATCAGCTGCCTGGCTCACTGCTTGATTAATCTGCATGGGGGAAGGTAAATATCAGACAGGAGTTCATTCCAGAACCAGGGCTGTGAAGTACCAAAATGTCCTGTTCTTTCTCAGTAATGGCACTCACCTTGAAAATAAGTCAGCAAATGCTGGATAACTGGTTGTAACTTTCCAGCCAGTGAAGTGCAAACAAACTGAAGAGATTCGTTTTGAAACAAAATCAGGTTTGAAGATACTGGGTATAGAGACCGTTTCTATGTCCTTTTGCAGAGGTATTTTGAAATGCTGACAAGTGTTTATCTAACCATTTTGTTGTTATCCTTTTGTAATTTGAAATGTTTTAAAGATAGAAACACTGATGCTAGATAATTAATAAAGGATCCCGTCACTTGATTAATTTCATACAAATTCTGTATCTTAGTACTTTTATGTGTAGTATTGAGTAAGTCCAGTCATGCATTAAATCAGGTGTCCATGACAAATGCTGTAGACACCCACTTTTCTGTATTGCTTCAAATGCCAGCCTGGCATTTTCATTTGTTCTTTCCAAAAAGATGCACAACTTGTGTTTCAACCAAAGACTATTGGCAAGCATCATCAATCTCTGTCCTCTGTTTCTGGCCTTGTCTGTTATGTGTTTCTTCAAATATTCAAATCTTCCTCTAGTGACATCAGTGTCCACGGCATGTCATTTTTTCATTAACTTGCAGTTCAGCTTGTGCCACGGATTGTCAGGACTCAGGTGGACAGAAGTGAAGATACTTTGCTGTAGTAGCATGTATTAGTCTTTGTGATACTGTTAGAGGGGATCAAATGCTTTAGCTTGGTGTGTTATTGTTGTTTTGGGGTTTTTTTTCTGGTGGTTGTTAATTCATTGTGTGTTTGTAGCAATGTTGATGGGTTTGGATTGGAAGCAGAAGCCAGGATGACAACTTGGCACATTATGATCCCCTCTGATATAGAACCAGATGGAGTCTACAATCAAGATGTCAGTGAAGGTAATCTGGGAGTGACAAAGCCACAGATGTCTCATAATGGTGCTTCTGTATTGTCATCACTAATCTTCTACCCCAGTTACTTGGGGCAAGGGGTTGTGGCGGGGGTGTTACCCAGTTACTCTCTGGAGGGGTATGTGTGTGTATAAAAATATATAAAAAATTAATGAAAAGACACTTGGAAATATCAAGATAGACATATCCAGGATAAGTTAGTGCTTTGTTAAAACTGTGAGAGCTATTTATTGTTGTCTGGACGTGCACCAGAATTAGAAATACTGCGTTATATGCACGGTGTTAAATGCAATAGGAAGTGGGTTGGTATAAACTATAAAATTATTATTTAGTGGCATCTTCAGGATCTTCCACTCAAAGGAAATTTATGAACTAGCTGTGGAAGAAAATATTCCGTGATTTTTTTTTCTTACATATGTATGTTTAATGTTTATGTGTGTGTGTATGTAGGCATACAGTCATGTAAAAATACTCAAGCTTAATGTATGTATGGAAAACATACATATAGACACAGACTTCTGTAAGGTTTGTCAGTTTTTTAATAGATGCGTGTGGGAGATGAATCACAGCTAATCAGAGCCAGTGTTTCAAATTCACAGGGGGAAAATGGCCAAAGTTAATTGATAGCATAGTAATGGTAAAAAAAGACAGTCTGACCAAAGCATTTCCCACGTCATGCAAGAGGGGAAGAAAGTAGAGTATAATTGAAGAAATTATTCATTTCACTGCTGTAAAAATACCAGTACTGTAAGCACTGTAGAGAGCTTGCTATTTGTGATCTTGTACTTATGCAGGTCGCCAGCTTCTTTTAAAAGCCATAAACAGAGTGTGGACAGAGCTGATCCACAGTAAAAAGCAAGTTTTAGAAGAAGTTTTCAAAGTGACTCTGCCTGTCAATGATCGTGGCCAAGTGGACATAACCGTTGCAAGACCTTTTATTGAGGAAGCGAGTTTAAAGTGTTGGCAAAATCATTTGGGTAAGTGTAACTGAGGATTCATCTGTCTTGAACGGCAGATTTCCTAGGAGTGAACCTGCCAGGGAGGGAGACCTGCAAATTCTTGCTGGGTGTAGCCTGCAAACTCTTGGTCCAGTGATAAGATTGGAAATGGGTGACTGAGTGGTCCTTCTCTAGCAGCAGTGATGCTATAGCTACTTTTTGGCTCAGAAACCTGTTCAGGAAGCAGTTTTCCAGGAAAAGGACCTGGGAATCCTGGTGGACAACAAGTTAAGCACAAGTTAGTTCTGTGCCCATATAATAAAGAAGGTCAACTGATGATTGATTGAATTAGCAAGAGTTTAGACAGCAGATAATAAAATGCCATAGATGTGACTCCTTTGATGATTATACCATTCTGAGGTAATTGAGGTTAACCTGGTTGTACGGAAAGAATTTCTGGAAACCTGGAGTACTTGTTTTTGCAGTCTCTTGTATTTCTAGGTGTGCTTTGTTCCTGGCTGATGTTTGCTCAGTTTTCCAGTATCTCCCTGGTAGTATATTTGCAGACACTCAGTGGAGTTAGGCCTTTTTGAAGCAACAGAAAAGGTTTTTCTATTAAAAAAAAAAAAAAACTATAATGGGGGGAAAATGTCTAAAAAGTGTTCCCAACACTTTGTTTTTCAGCTCATGAGAAGAAATGCATCAGCAGAGGGGAGGCTTTGGTTCCAACCACACAGTCCAAACTTTCACGAGTCAGCAGTGGCTTTGGCCTCTCTAAACTAACTGGTTCCAGGAGAAACCGCAAGGAGAGTGGGCTGAATAAACACAACCTCTCTACACAGGTAATTTCTGTCAGTTAATAACATGCAGTCTAAAATCCAGCAGTGTATGTGGAGGGCTTGTGATAAATATCCCAATGGAGGGAATCTTCCAGAGTTTAAAGTGGTATCTGGTGTTTCATTTTCTTTCCCTTTTTTGACTGTCCAGACTGGGCATCTTACTGCTGTGTGTCCTCATGTAATAGGTCCATACTGCATATCTGTAACATTAAGCCAAGGGTTAAACTCTTTGTTGTTGGTCAGAATGCTCAGCTGCTTCTGGATATGTGTGTGCTTTATGGCTTTGCTAGTCTGGGTCTTCGGTGTGCGCTACTGCACTGAAACAGAAGCTGTGAGACAGATGTTCGTCCTTTTTTCCGTCCTGCCCTCAAGATGATGTGGTTTAGGAATAATCCCTATGTGACTATGCATGTATCATGAATAAACAAATGCTGCTTTGTGCTGTTTTTATTGTATTACAAAGAAGAGTTCAGCAAAGCAACATGTCATGGTAGAACTGGACATCTGCTTTGCAAACCTACTTGCTTTAAAAAAATAATGTAAAAAGAAGTCTAGAGCCATGGTGCCGGTGCTCTCAGTAGAACAGTACCTAGTGGGGCAGTGCAAAGAGTTAGTGTAAATTAATTGGGGCATTGAAAACAAAGGCAAGAGGGGTTTGAAACTTTTTGAGGATTAAGTTCTTACTGTTTTTAGTACTTGAAACGTTGGGAACATGTTGGTTCAAGGTGTATTCCTGTCACAAGGAAATGTTTAACTCCTGTTTGACTTAATCTGAGTTTGTCTCCTCTGGAAAAACCATGTTCCTGGTTTTCTTTCTGATCTGAAAACTAGCCAGTAGCTTTGATAGAGAACTCTGTGTTCTCAGTCCTTTTCCTGGTGAGCAGGCATACACTGAAAGGGAAGAAACTCACCAAGAGCTGATGGGAACTCTTGCTGACTGTGTCAGTAGAGGAAGCAATAATTGCAAACAGGCATATTGTGGGACAGAGCGAGGAGGGATGGGATGTCTTGAGGATTTCCAGCAAACAAGGGAGCGTCCACAAAATATTACTCATAAGGAAAAAGGAAAAAGTAGTAATATTTGTCAGTGCCAATCTTTGACTGTTTGGGAATGTTCTGAGCTGTTAGTCATGTGTTTCAAATATTTTCTAAATGTTTGCCAGTTGTTTTGTTTTGTTTTTTTTTTTTTTTAATAAAGATATTCATCCACCTAATTTTATCCCCTTTAAAAAAAGGAACAAGAAAACACCAAACAAAACCTTTAATACTTCCGTGTGTAGCAGTTTGAAATTAATTATCTAAGTAATTTTTTAAAAGAAACTATTATTTGCAAGCAAGTTTAGCAAGGTGATGAATTCATACACCTTTTCATACACATTTATTCATACACATTTTCATTCAAACAAAATCTTTATAAAGTGTCATTCTATCTGGTCTCTTATCTTTGTATTAGGAAATTTCCCAGTGGATGTTTACTCACATTGCAGTGGTTCGGGACCTGGTTGATATGCAGTATAAAGAATACCAGGAGGTATGGTGGCTTAGAGTTTTGGTTGCTTTACACTGCTGCTTTGGTCTGTTAGGTTATGCCAATGCCATTTCTCAGCATGGGGCTTGTAAAATACTGGCTTGTTATAGGTGAAACACTGGAATGTTTATGTACAGTTGTTACTGTTAAGAAGTTTTTAAGTGCAATCAAATAAACAAGTGAGGAAACTCATTTTGATTTGGTTGTAGATTGAAACTCTTGTCGCAATATTGCTTGTTAAATCTTAATTTTTTTCAAGCTTAAATAGTCTTTCCTTAGAAGTGTGAAGAAAATAAAAAGCAGGGAACAGAAAGAGAGAGATTGGAAGTACAGTGTATTTCTAAAACATTGTGCAAAAGTAAGAGAAGATGTGGAGAAGCGTAAAATTTTCTGGTGTCGTGCAGTGATAAGTGGCTACTCTGTGCTTTCCAGAATGAAATTGTTGCACCCTGTGGTTTCTTCTAAACATTCTCAAAGACATTTGGTTCAAAGTAGTTACTGAGCTTCATGCTGTAAATCCTAAGAAATCAACTTCTGAGAGAAACAGGTCATTGAAAACAATTAGTTTAAAAAAACCTTAAAAATCACCAAACTCTGCTTCATTAAACTTCTCTCTACAGTGCAAATATAGACAGGAAGACCTCCAAAACAATTTCATACTTAAAATCCTTTTTCAAATTTGGTAGTTTAGTGTTAACATTTCTTTCATGTTTGCCTTTTAGAAATATACTCAATTAACAATGCAAACCAAAAAGCAGAGCTTTTACCACCTTCTTTTTTTTTGAGAAGATTACAGTTTGAGCCCTGCTTTCATGTTAACTGACACCACAAATACTGGCAAGTGGTGTTGGAATTATGACTTAATATGTGTTTTTCCTTAGTGTAGTGAAGATATCTCTGCTCATATCAGAGACAGGTTTAAAAGCCTCGCTCCTGATGCACTTACCAATGTCTTTGTGTTCAGCGTCAGCAGAATGCATTAAAATACGTGACAGAGGAGTGGTCTCAGATTGAGTACGAGTTACTCCGAGAGCGAGGTTTGTGGGGTCCCCCCATTGGCTCCCATCTGGACAAGTGGATGTTGGAGATGACTGAGGGTCCCTGCAGAATGAGGAAAAAGATGGTGCGGAATGATATGTTTTATACTCAGTATCCCTACATGCCTGAAGCTGAGCAAGAAACAAACTTGCTGGTAAGTATTCAAGAGTTTGTGATGGGTAATTTTATGTCCTACTGCAAAATCTATTTTTTTTTTCCAATACAAGTTTTTCTTAAGCAACGTATTTTCCTCTGTTGATGTTACCTGGTATTCTATCTATATGTCCTGAATGGCTGGTAAAGTTCAGGTGTTCCTCATGGTGTATTTAGGGAAGAGACCGAATCACTAGGCTCAAAATTATCGAACTTGAAGACTAGTAATTGCTACATCAGGTGAGGTATGCTGAGTGATCCTCCCAGCAAACAGCACAGGCACCTTCACCAGCCTCTAGAGGCTGAGATGTACCATAACTATGGGAGATTTCATCTGAGTTCTCCTCTTTGTTCTAGATAATGTGTTAAACAGTGATCTGGGAAAAAAAAGAAAAAAAAAAAAGAGGAAAAAACCCAAAGAGGATATAGGCCTTGGTCTGTGAAATGTACTTTCATCCATCTGTGATTGTGAAGGTGGGCTGTGTAGCAGAAATGTATGGCCTTTGAAAGCTTGGCATTTAGCCCCTTTTCATTTTGGAGCATGATTTTTAAGAAATGGAGCAGTCTTTATTGTGTCTTATTAGGCATTTGAGTATGCATGCAGGAATTTTTTTCCTCAGATGAAACCTGAGTGTCAAAGTACTTAAAACAAGTCAGTCATAGCAGTCAGTCAGTTTTAAACCATCAGGTATATTTTGCCTGCTTGTGGTCTGACACAGTAGCTGTGGTGACAGTCTAATTCACATGAAGTAGAGAACATGCCATCATGCATTCTTCTCAAAAGTGTTCTTTCTCTGATGCTTATGTAATTGATGCCCTGTTTTCAGTCTGACTTCTCAAGTAGACTTCCTGAGACATCTGATGATACCATTCCTCAAAAGGTAAAGAAACAAGCACACTGACTGAAAGAACGTAAAATAAATATAACTTTTTTTCCTCCTGCATGTTAGGCAACCTTAACAAGGCTTCTACATTTGGCTTTCAACTTGCTCTTTCAGTAAATAATTCCAGGCCTGAAGGTTTTTTCAGTAATCACATTAGAAGACGTTACTGTGCTCTCCTCAACCTTCACCTAATAAAACATTCTGTAGATCTTACCTTCTTTGCTGCACACTAACAGGCTGTGTTGGGCTGTGCTACCACTGTTCTCACTGTGTGAAGTGTTGTGGCTTTGGGGTCTGAACTAATGATGGGTGGAACATGTTTAGTAATGGGCAACACGATCACCGGGAAGCACTTAGTGGGAAAGTGTTTCTTTGTAAGAGAGGAGCTGGTAAGCAGTTTTTCTCCTTTTTGGCCATCTAATGGCCTGTAACCGGCCTGCTCTATTAAAGCCCTTATTCATTTTGTCTTAGCTGGCTCTTCTCAGTTTTACTATTAATGAAATATACATATTTGTCTAAAAAACGTGAATCCTGCCTTGAAAAGAACAGACCTGCTTGGAAGTGGCTTTTCTGCAGTATTACTCTTTTGAGTATTATGTGCTTCTCTGTTAATTAGATTTGCAGTCTTGCCCATCACTAAGTACAATGTGTAATGTGCGGTCACTTATTTTGAATTACCTTCAACAAGAAACCAATTCATATAAATGAAAGTAATTCTGTTATACAGAATATCTAATATAAATTGTTACTGTTGTCCTTTCTTCCTCTTAGCAGTGCTATTTAGGATTTCTCTTTGTAGGCTATACATAAATTGTTTCCAGAGGCGTTTTAAGCATTGTTTAAATGGCACTTTTGTGGTGATTAGGGGTGAAGACTTAGCTGAACATAAGTGAGCAAATTAGATCACAGTGCCTTAAATTTTTTATTTTGAGAACAGCTAATTTTACATGAAATAATAAATCTCCATCTTGCTGATCTTACTCACTTTGTCACCCCAAGCGTCAACTTGTAATAAAATTAGTTTGATTTTGATTTTTTTAATGAGTTGTTAGTTTCCCATTATACTATCATACAGATAAACACCCCCCAAAAAAGTAATTAATTTCTTATTTTATGTATTTCCAGTTAATACTGCAAAAGCAGAGAAGGGAAGATCTTAATTTAAATGGGAATGATATTCTACAACTCTGCATAATGTAAAGCACTGAACTGGATTTATAATAATAATATTTCATCATTATCCCAGCCTAATTTTGCAATTCATGGAAGATAATGCTACAAAACAAAAAAAAAATTATTTTGATAGAGAACTGAACAAATTCTAAAAACTTTCTAGAGTTTGCATGTGGAGAGTAGTCAGAGAAGAAAATTTCCAACTGCATTATAAAATCAATGCGTTTTCATCCATCCATGTGTTTCAATCTTGGAATGACCCTTGGCTGGAACACTTCTGTCTTCACCTGTATTTCCTGTGATCATTCTGACATATAAATTGTCCTCATTTAGTTCTTCTGAATGTTGCCTCCATAGTCAAGTGAGGAATGTAAGAATTAGCCTGTGATGGGGGATGGAATGGACAAAGAGGGTCAAAACACCACAGACACACAAAAAATTCCAAACCAAAACAAGAAACCCTCAACAAAACAAAAAACCCCAAACCAAAAGACCAAAACCACCATCGAAAGGTACAAACAGCTTTTAAAGAATTGCTTCAGTGAAATACATACTCTTGTGCCAGTCTACTGCCCATGAACCATAAGAATCTTTTCTAAAAAAAGAAACACCTGAATTAGTGAAGAATTTTTGAACCTTAAAGCAGATCCTTTTAGTGCTTTTAGTTCATATCAACTTCCACATATCTATATCTTTCCTTGAGGCAATTTTTTATTCAAACTATTGCCTTACGTAGAAGTCAGCTGGCTAACAAATAAGCTGCATGTGTTGTAGGGAGTTATGAAAGGTGACAAAATGGCCACCTGATCAATCAGTTTTAAGCACAAGCAGCATCTCAACCTTTCATGTCACTTCATAACATACTGGCTACACTTCCTATTTCCCATGTTGTAGGTTTATCTGCAGGCTTTTCTGCAACCCCACTATTACCTGAGTGGCTTAGTAGCTGCCTTGCAAATTAGCTGACAGATCGGGTCTCCTGAGGGGTCTCTGTTCCTGTATGTGTTGGTGTATGACTGAGCACGCACAAAGCACTTGATGGGCATGCACTGTGCTGCACCCCGTGTTCCTGAAACACCTTCACTGGGTGCAGAGTTGACTGACCAAGCAATTTCTTCAATTATTTCCAAGAAACCTGCTCGTTACCGAAGAGCCATAAGCTATGACAGCAAGGAGTACTACATGCGCCTGGCTTCTGGAAACCCTGCAGTCTTCCAGGATGCTATTGAAGAGAATACAGTGGGTGAAACAACTCAGCAGGAGCCAGAACATGGGGAGGACACTATTGCAAGAGTCAAAGGTTAGATACTTGGTTTGTCTTGAACTGTTTTCTTTCAATTTATCTGCCTTTATATCTTCTCATGCATTTGTGTAAAGATAAGCATAAGGAACCTGTAGGACTCTTGGGTTTTTTTTTGTCTTGGCATTGGGTCAGTAATCTGAAAGGTTTTGTGAAGTTAATTTTTTATGTTTCAGGGGTTTATTTTTTTTTGTCTCTGTTCTTCTTTTCCAGGCCTGGTGAAGCCTCCCCTGAAACGATCTCGCTCTGCTCCTGATGGAGGAGATGATGAGAACCAGGACCAGTCACAGGATCAAATTGTTGAGGGGAGTTCGATTGATGAAGAGGAGAAGACTGACAATACAACTTTGCTTCGACTTCTTGAAGAAGGAGAGAAGGTACTGTGTACTTCAAGCACACTAAGAACCTACTGCATTGGAATTTCTGCATTACATGTCTCAAGCATGAATAATGTCCTATATAACTTCCCTGATCTGCAGCTGAATTTGCTGTATATTTCATCAGTTTCCTCTTAGAAACCAAATGTGGGCTTTGGTTCAAAGAGATCCTGACTCTGAAAACCCTGTACTGAGAACATTCTGGGTTTTTTAACTTTTGCCTAAAAGGGAAAAATGAACATGTCCTGAAATGAAAGCTATTGAGCTATCCCGTGTTTGGAATAAAGTGTCAGGTTGTTGAGTCTGGAGGGAAAATACACAGTGAAAATATGAATGCTGAACTTGGCACACTGTCTATAATTAGTTGTTGCCTTCATTAGAATGAAAAAGATTGATCACAAGTACTTTATCTCCAAGAACAATTTTGATTTACCATGCTGTGTATTCAGACTTCGTCCATCTGAAGTGTACCAGTAAATACAGTTGTGATCATAGTTGAGTGGGCTGCAGGTTCTGAAATGTGTTCAGGAAGCATAGTTCAAGTGGATAAATTGATAAATAAATAAAGCTTTCTCAGTATGATATAGATTTATCTAACTTCCCAGTTTCTACTTGCGGGCATTATTTCTGATTAAGGGAGTAAATGACAGGATTTTTGCTGTATCTACAAGTGATAAAGGTCTGTGGCTTATTGTAACAAGGCAGTGGTCTGAGTCTGAGCTCATTAATGGGTTTTCTCTGTTTGTTTTTGGTTACAGATCCAGCACATGTACCGCTGTGCTCGGGTCCAGGGCCTTGACACCAGCGAAGGGCTGCTGCTCTTTGGGAAGGAGCACTTCTATGTCATTGACGGATTCACCATGACAGCCACCAGAGAAATACGGGACATTGAGACACTGCCTCCAAAGTGAGCGGATTAATAGAGTTTCCTCAGTCTTTGATAGCTGAGCAAGAAGTATTATTTAATGGGATTTTTGAGGAGTCAACCCCAAAACAATGCAAGGTGCAAGAAAACCTCAGGTGCAATTTCCTCTCAGCTTAGAAATTGCTCGGTGTAGTATGGTATATTGTGAAAATCAGATTCTTCTGTAACTGGACTCTCATGAATTAAGAGAATAATTCTTTTATTTCTCTTCTTTTTAACCATTTCTCTCTTGCCTGTTTATGTTGATTTACAGGATGCATGAGCCAATCATACCTAGAGGAGCAAGGCAAGGTCCAAGTCAGCTCAAAAGAACTTGCAGCATTTTTGCATATGAAGATATCAAGGAAGTGCATAAAAGGAGATACCTTTTGCAGGTAACTTGAACACCACATTTGCATTGAGAAGACAACTTTGAAGTTTTGTGATGTTGTCATTTTCAAAAGCTAAAATCAGTATGTAACTTATCAGTATTTGGAAAGTGAAACTATTCACTGTGTTCAAGTGTTTGAGCATCCTTGTTGGCTCACCATGGTTTAATTTATTGTGTGTGTCAGTGAATATCAGTGGTCCAAAAATAAGACACTTTGCACTAAGCAAGTGTCTGCTTCTCCATATCTTGGTGCCAGATGTAATATAACTAAACTGGTCTGCAACCTGACCTCCAGAGGTGACAAGTTAGTGTTGACGTGGGTTTGTCCTCTTTGTTTTCAGCCAATTGCAATTGAAGTTTTCTCAGGAGACGGACGAAACTATCTTCTAGCTTTCCAAAAAGGCGTTAGAAACAAAGTTTATCAAAGGTATTGTAAAATAAGTTGGAACATTTAAAATGAGTATTTGCCAATATCTGCGTTTTTGATACGTTAGCACCTCAGTGCTGCACGAAAGAACCACTAGAAGGCGCTAAATGCCTTCAGTGAGAAACCTGTCGTTTGATTTTGTTCAAGATGTTCCGTAGCGGACTCAAAACAAAGTCTTTAACTGTAGTAAATAAACTCTGATTCTCAGGAGATGACATACCCGGGACAGAAGCACTAATTGTAATCTCCTTTTCACTGCTGATGCAGGTTTCTGGCTGTGGTGCCATCTCTGACCGACAGCTCGGAGTCGGTGTCTGGGCAGAGGCCAAACACCAGCGTGGAGCAAGGGTAGGTGACTCTGTTCCTCACAAGCTCTAGAACTCATCAGTTTCCAGTAAATGAGACTTGCATTAATGTCAGGATTATCTGCGGAGTTCTGCAACCTCCATTTATAACTGGGCATCCTCAAAATAAGTAAGTTAGTGATGATGTGCTCCAGTTACTTTTAAGCGTACTAATGTCATCGGCAGCATTGGTGTATCCTCTTACTAATTAATATAGACTGCCAGGCTTAATGTTGTCAGTATACAGATACATTCTGAAAGGAATTGGAGTGCTGAAGCCATTAGATTTGTCCAAGTTGTTAAAAATATTTTACTCATCAGACACCACTGGCACTGAATTACACAGCTGTATTACGCAAGTTATTGCATGCATAATTTCTACAGTGTTTGGATGTAAAAAAGAGTACTGCTAAAGACCTATTTTTTTAATAATTATTGCAATTTACAAGTTTTCTTCTTGAAACTTTGGATTGTCTTGTGAAGATGGAACCCAGATCTTACTTCTAAGTCAGAAAATGCACATTCTTTTTCCCATTAGGTCTGGCTTGCTTAGCACTTTAGTGGGAGAAAAATCTGTTACTCAAAGATGGGAAGTAAGTATGAAAATTTTAGGGATTATTTTATATTACATTCTACGTTTTGTAGTGATAACAGCTGGAATATACTGCTATAGAAAGTGTATCTCAGCATTTTAGTTTGTAGTATTTCATTACATCATCTTCAAATAGGAAATGTTTGTGCCATTGAAAATGCAGCCAGGGTGGGGGGTGGCCATAGTCAAAGTAAGATGAGCATTGTAATATTGAAATAAGTTTCATATGTTTGGGAGAGAACAGTGACAGTCTGGCATTGTAGACATTTGGTTGTTGCAAAGTGAAAACTTCACAGTGCTGTTATCTGTCTTCCTTAAGAGAGGAGAAATCAGTAACTTCCAGTACCTGATGCACTTAAACACTCTGGCCGGCAGATCCTATAATGATCTCATGCAGTACCCTGTCTTTCCCTGGATCCTCGCAGACTACGACTCAGAGGTAAGTAAAGTGTCTTGTCAGCCTTGCCAGTAATCCTTTATAAGTTGGAGGTTTTGCCGATATTACAGTTGACTCATGCTCAGGTAAAACCAAGGTTTACCTTTATCAATATTTCTTTATTTCAGTCTATTTTGTTCCTCCAGCTTACCAGTGGTAGGGTATGAGAGATTCTTGGTTGTCTCGTGTGCAGGTCCTTGCCTGTGCTGATTTTACAGATGTTACAGTACACAGGTGAGGGCTTGGGCTTTGTAGAGAGGCACTTGCCTCTCTAGGTTGCATTAGTTCCTGTAAGTCTTTGCATTAGTTTTTTGCTGAATACCCTGAAGTCTGCCAAGGCCACAGAGAAAGCATCTTTGTCCAGAAGGCTGTCGTGGGGCCTACAATGAAATCTGGCCCCACAGTGAAGAATTTGCTTCTGAAAAAGATGAAACATCCTATTAATGCTTTTGTGGGCAGGCATTGCCACCAGACAGACCATAACATAAAATATTGTTAGAGTGCTTGTGGAGTATTCAAGAACAGAATTAGGGGGAATTGGGGACAGGATGAGGGGAGCAGGACAAAAATTATCCAGAGCCCAGATGTGATTTAAAATAAAACACACTGACTCTCTTGGATCAGACTGAAGGACTGTTTTAAGCGTATCCGACGTTGCACCAGCTGTGTGTGTCAAAAGCAAAGGTAACAGGCTCAGGAGGTATGTGGTGTTAAATATAGTAACCAACAGTGTTGAAAGGGTTTGGTTTGGTTTGATAAAATTGTTGTCTGTTGTATTTTTAAAGGAACTGGATCTTACAAATCCCAAAACGTTCAGAAACCTGGCGAAGCCCATGGGAGCTCAAACAGAAGACAGGTTAGCCCAGTACAAGAAGCGATACAAAGACTGGGAGGATCCCAATGGTAAGTACTGATCCATCCTTCAGGAAGAGCAGAGGGACGTGTGCCTGTCACGTCATGGGAGAGACTCGAGGATTTTTACATTATGGGCCAAGAGGTCTGAATATGGATGTGCAGAACTCTACTGTGTTTTTTAGTGACTTTCCAACAAACACTGAGTTAGAGCAAAGGGGTGTTGGTTTTCTTGCTGTTTGTTTTAAATACAAATGACAGGTTTTGTTTATATGTAAAAACAAAGACAAAACAGGTGCACACTTAGAGGAGTTTAAAATTGTCCAAAGACTGTAATGGGCAGACACATGAAGCACAACCAGCTCTGTCTGGTAATACAATTTGAGTGCTGCTTCATGAACATAAGTACTACAAAGAATTAGAATACTTCTGCATTAGCAGTATTGTACCTTTTTCATTTCTAATCTTAATGCATGTGTTTTGGCTAAAAAAACAGCAGTTATTTCTCTAGAAAAACTCAGAATGAGATGCAATTAAACTACATATTCATGATTTTAGAGCTTCCTTATGTATTGAAAAAGACCTTTCGTTTGGCAAAGAAACGCTTACGTGTTTTTATCGAAGACAGAGGCCTGTTTAACTACTGCAGTGCTGTTCTATATCAAACACAACAGTAGGTGGCAGAGGCATTCATTTCTAGAAATGTTTCAGTATTTTCTAAGTGTGTTTATAAAGACTTTTCACCAGGAAATTAAGAAAGTGAAAACTGTACAAAACATGTAGGCAACAATTCTGATATGTATTTCTGCCTAAGGCTTTAATTCCACAGTAACCAATAAGTCTAAAAGTAAAAAAAAAAATTACTTTTTTTAATAAGTTTCTTCTACAGAAATCTCCATAGCTGCATTGCAGCAGTTCAGTTAGTTAAAATAAAAAATGACTAACCATTCAGTATTGCTTTGCAGAGGCCCACTGAATTAGGGCTACTGGACTGTGACCAAAACTCAAGGAATGACCTTGACAAAATATAAAGCTTTCGGATTTCTGAGAATGAAAATTACAGATTCCAATTTTATGTGTGTTGACGGCTCACAGTGTAATTAAAACACAGTATTTTTTTTTCCAGTTAGTACTGGATCTGTCACCTAATTGCTTTATTTGTTCTATATTTTTGATGTTTAATCTGCAGGGGAAACCCCAGCTTATCACTATGGGACCCACTATTCATCAGCCATGATAGTGGCTTCCTACCTGGTCCGGATGGAGCCTTTCACTCAGATTTTCTTACGGTTACAGGTAAAAATTACATCACTTCATATTTCTTGCCTGGTGTGTATTTCAGACATAACTGAAAAATACGATCAGTCAGCTTTGTTTTCATCAAAAATTGTGGAAGAAATACATTTTGGCAGAGTTGTTACTGCCTGGCAGTTTTCTGATGTGTCTTTTAAAAAGATGTCATGAATTACACTTTTTTTTTCCTTATAGTTTGAACATTTTTCTAAATGTATGCAGAACAAAATATCACCAGACAAAAAACAAAGCAAGTTTTGTTGTGAAAAATTCTTTGCTGCCCATGCTTTATTTTAATGTTGCTGAAAGAATCATATGCCAGTTGTCTAGTTCTGTGCTGCAGGTGTTGAAAGATGTTTATTTTAAACCAGTATGTTTATCCAAAGAAACATTTTAATACTGAGTGTTAAAATAAACAAAAGCTTGCAGATCCTGGAATTGTTTGCCAGTTTGATGGGTAATGCGATTTGTAATATTACATATCAACATTACATATTTTCCTAGACAGAAGCCATCAGGCAAAAAAGATTTGTGTTTCTCTGGAAGAGACTGAAGTCAGACTAGATATCTCTTTTCCTAAAGTTCTGTCTATCTGTATCTCAGTGCTCTACGTTCACTATTAACGTGTACCAAAAAGTAATACAGCTGATCAAATCCACTGTGTTAGAGGAAGAAACATGCAACGTTCTCGCGTCTTTATGAGGCAGAGGATGCTCTAATTTGCCTTCTTGGTAAAGCCAGCTGTGCTGGGATAACTCTGATGCTGGTGTGCCTCTGTTTCTGTCCCCCAGGGTGGTCACTTCGACCTGGCTGACCGAATGTTCCACAGCGTGCGGGAGGCCTGGTACTCAGCGTCGAAGCACAACATGGCAGACGTGAAGGAGCTCATCCCAGAGTTCTTCTACCTCCCCGAGTTCCTGCTGAATTCCAACAATTTTGACCTAGGTAGGCTATAAGAGCTGGATAGCATCTCTACGGGTGGGAGAACAGTGCCAGGTAGTCCAACAAGAGAGAAAAGTGTCTCGTGATACAGGTGGAACTGAAAGGTGACTTGCACATTCTGACATGAAAGGAAAATCAGGAGTACTTATGGCATTTCCTGATACTGTATGTTTACTCAGTATTGTATTTGAAAGTCTGAATGATTCACAACTCATCGTTTCACTGACAAAAATGTAGCAGTTATTCTTTCCACTGTGATACCTCAGATTTATCACTTAAGATATTTTCTCAAGCAATGAGTGTTCATTTTAAGCAGTTCATACAAAGTTTGTTTTGAGAATTGCTGAACAAGTCTCTGAAATACCCAGAAAGGATTTTTGTTTGAAGTGGTGTGTTTTAGTCGATTTGGGGGGGCAAGAGGGAGGGTGTTTCCCATTCAAAATGCACAGATAATCATATTATAGTTGGAGTTTCTCTGCTTTGCATTTTTCTTCATGTAACTTGCTACTCCATGATGGCGTTCACCATCTTTGTGTGCTTACTTTTTAAGCTTTGCAAAATCTACAGTCTTTGCTTCTAGAACTTTGTTTTAAAGTATTCCTAATGGTTTTATTGAAATGCCACAGCTTTTCTGACAGTGATATTCAACAGGAGTCAAATTTCATACCTGTTGTCTGTAGGACATGCATGTTACTCAGGGTTTTTTGTCACTCTTAACAGTGGCATTAAGCTCTTACATTCTGAGCTCTGTGCTGTGAATCTAACAAGTGGCAGAATATAACTAAAGTCTTACCAAATGCATTTTTGGTAATCACAACATGCCCCTATTTAATGTTCAGAGTGGGAATGGAGCTGTCCAGGACAAGATGAGTGTGTTGTGCCCAGACCATGCCCAGGGGAATCACTTACATCCTTGGACATGGAGCTTGGGGGGATACTAGTTATCTCCTCACTGTTAGGAAATAAATATTTAGCCTGTCCTCCTGTGATGTGTAGCCATTCTGATGGGTAGAACAATAATTCCATTACATGGTACAGAATGTTAGTATTGTGATGCTACACCAAGACCTCTCAGTACAGTTTGCTGTTACGCTGTCTCATACTGGGCTTTTTCTTCAAAACACACTCATTTGACATGTAATTCCTATATACATGCTAAACAGATGCCAAATACAGGTTATTGCCCTCTCTTAAATTGGGACCAGGACATTTATTCCAGTTTTCCTCCCAGAACGAGAACAATGGAGTAAAAAAGAGATAAGAAAATGAACCTTGCTGTGCTGATTCCTCTGGGTGCAAAATGGGCGGCTGCTATGGTAGCAGTTCCCAAGTAGCAGGGTTGGCTGCTCGGGTGTGAGCTAAACTGGCACAACAAGGTTCTAGCTGTGCAGTGATCACAGAGGGCTGTTTTACTGGCTGGTGTTTGCATTAACTTGAATGCATGGCAGTGGGTGTTTCCCAGGACAGAAAGAGATAAGCAGAAATTTTGTGTAAATAGAAAAATAGACAAAATAATCATGTTCCAAAAGCACTTAACAGAGGAACATAAATGTTTTGAGTTCAGACTGTACATTCCAGCGTTGTGAAGACTGAGGATGTGTAACCGAATCAAGAGCACTGGCTAGAAGAGTAATGTTGGTTTTGAAGACCATATGCTGAATCACTTCTTCAGAAAACTTAGCAGGGAATATTTGAATTCTTCCTTCTGCAAGCAATCGTGCATGAACGACCAAGGCAGAATTTTTCATGTTTTATTGCTTGACATTTAAAAACAACATAGTATTTTAAAGAAAAGACTGAAATGGCTTCCTTTGTGAAGGGAAGGTGTTAGAATTTGAATTTTTTTTCATAATATTTTTTCACCTTTGCTGTTGCAGTGTGTTTCAGTGCTTCTCTCCAAACTTTTTTCTTATTTTTGTTTTTTTTTATTAGGTTGCAAACAAAATGGCACTAAACTCGGTGATGTAATACTCCCTCCGTGGGCAAAAGGAGATCCTCGTGAATTTATCAGAGTTCATCGGGAGGTAATTTGCACTTTAGTAGTGACAATAGAAAGCCTCAGCTGGGACTTTCCACTGCCTATTAATCCAAGCTCAGTTTGTGTGGTCGCAGTTAGCAGCCAGTTTGTGAGTTTAGGGTTGATGGCTGATTGTTGTCAAGGTCTGTAGACCCAGCGTTTGTTGAGACAAGACTTGCTTCAGTGAAAAGCTGTATCAGAACTTAACAAAAAAGTGTCTGAATATGTTCTGCATTTTTCTTTGTGGCAGGTGCAGTAAGCTCAACCAATGACCAGTCTGTCTAGTTTTAATGTGTGCCCTTTGAATTTCAGGCTCTGGAATGTGACTTTGTGAGCGCACACCTGCATGAGTGGATTGACTTGATCTTTGGCTATAAACAGCAAGGTCCTGCTGCAGTGGAAGCTGTAAATGTCTTTCACCATCTCTTCTATGAGGGACAAGTGGACATATATAACATCAATGACCCATTAAAAGAGACAGCTACCATAGGATTCATTAATAACTTTGGACAGATACCAAAGCAGGTATACCCTTTTTATAACTTTATTTTGCAGTTAACACTTAAATTGACATATATCAATATGGAGCAAGAAGATGTTTTAGGGGTAAAACTTGTTCTTCCAGTGATATGAAATCATTTACATTTCTGTCATACATGATGCAATGATTAACTTTGGGCTTTCCCTGTGAGATTAGAAATGTCTTTTTTTCCCCTTTACATCCTTAAAATAAAAGGGAAAATGCATTATGGCTCAACTCTAAAAATCAGTATCAAAAAAAAAAAATAAAAGTATGTTCCTGCTGCAAAGTCAGAGTGGAGGAGTGAAAGTGTAATTTCAAAGTAAAGCCTAGTATTTAGGTATTTCAGGTTATCCTGTAATAAAATAATTTCTATAATAACTATGCTTCCCTTTTTTACACTAGTCTCTTGGTGTCAGGCAGGAATTGGCCACATCTTTTATTTGAAGAATATGTTGCAAAAAAAATTAAGACTTTAAATTAGGATGATAGGACTCTTGTAGGACAGCTGTAGTTTAGATAGACACATTTTAAAACTTTAATGTTTTTGTTCTCCTTAGGAGATTAAATTATTAAATGTAATATTAAGTTTAAAGTTTTACTTTGTGAGGGTTTAGGTTTGGGGAGATTGAGTGGTTTTTTTGGTTTTGTGGGTTTTTTGTTTGTTTGAGGGGTTTTGGGTTTTTTTTGTTTGGGGATTTTTGTTTGGCTTTTTGTTTGTTAATGTTTGTGGGTTTTGTTTGGATTTTTTAATTGGATATTTCTTTAAAGTCTTTGTACTATCCAGTGACATTTTCAAATGTCACTGATGAATTTTTCCAATCCCAGATCTGGTGGAAACCACAGGTACCTTCAGTAATTTACTGGGAACCCAACCCAGTGTTGGAAACTTTAGACTTAGCTCTCAGCACTTAATGTTTCAGGACAGCCACGGGACATTTCCTGTGGCAACCTGCTGACAGCTGTCTGTCTTTCACAGCTCGGAAGGAAGGCTAAGAACTGTTCATCTGTCCTCTGTGGCTTTTCTCCTTTTCCTTCCGTACTCGCTCTCAATAATCTAATTATGTAGTGGCTGCAGAGTTTTCTCCTCTTACATGATAACCAATCAGTGGGTTGTGATGATAATCAGACATGGCCCAGCTAAAACCAGATGAACAGATAAGGGAAGGGCAGGGCAGTGGAAGAGCTTTGCAGCTGAGTCCAAAGGTCTGCTTGAATCCTGCGATGCCTGTTAGATATAAATTTGGTGAGATCTCCCAGCAACTGCATGAGGAAATAAACTGCAGGAAACTCAGAACTTCCTTAAGTCATTATTGGTGGTGAGTGCTCTTGGAGCACACTTTTATGTGACGTTTGAGTTTTTCCTGTTACCCTGTGACTTTCCACGGAGGATCCAGGGCAGGCTGTCTCAGTGACATGGCTGATATGCCCTTTTTCACTTCTTTGCTGCACAGAGACGTAGCATGGGGACTACATCTTCTTTATCTCATCTCTTACATTAGTAATGATGCACCTTGTAGTTTGGTTTTCTGTTTTAAAAGTCTGTGATGCAAAACACTGCAGAGCTGATGCTGTGTGTGGAAGAGGGCTCTCACAGACTCTGCAATGGGCCCAAGGTGCTACAGCCTGAGGGGGCAGAGCAAAATGAATAAGCAAGAGGAACAGTCATTGAAAGGAGGAGTTGGGATTTTTTTGTTGCTGGAATTGGAGAGGTTTGAGATCAGTTGTCCATGTGAAACACTGTACGATGGACCTTCTCTCTGTCTTTCCATAGCCCATTGTACATATTGTACAATGTGTATGTAAAAATATGTACAAATTGTATCACATATTGTAACACATAGCATTTACCACCTAAGATGTTTATTATTAATTTATCAAGTGATAAACCTTAGTGTGTGTCACTGATGATCACGGCTCATTGGAAGCACCGATTGCCTTGTTTAACACTGGAATGGTCACTGAAGTGATAAAATGGACATTCAGTCCCTTATAATGAAAAGCTATGCAGAAGATAATCAGGGACTAAGATGCCTTTCTTGTGCATGATTGTCATATGGAGTCCCGTTCCATGCCCACCCATGCTGTTACTCTGTTCTTTGGTAGCCTTGCCACCTCCAAAAAAGTGAGCTTCTGTTTGTGGGACAAAGCCAAAACTTAGCTTTCAGTTTACCATGGGTTAGAATTTCTTACCGTCTTATGCATCTGCTTTGGGGTTTTTGCTTGCTTTACTTCAGTTGCTTTTGCAGCTGGAGGTAGCTTAAAAAAAAATGTTGCTCCTTGTAGGATTTTGTATTGTTCGTGGAAAATGGTCACCAGAAGTTATTAATGAATACTGAGAGCAGTTAAGTAATGTTTGCTCACCTGCATAATTTTTTTGTAGGTAAATTAGGCTCGTTGATGATGTTTTTTAAACTTGTGCCCTTGTAAACCTGTAATTTTTGATGATAATTAGTTTCTTGATGAATTTCAGCTCTTCAAAAAACCACACCCACCAAAGCGTGTTAGAAGCCGACTGAATGGAGAGGCTGTGGGAACCTCTGTGCCTCCTGGTTCCACAGGTGACAAGATTTTCTTCCATCATTTGGACAACCTGCGGCCATCTCTTGCTCCAGTGAAAGGTAAATTGTAAAGCCACAGTAATTATTCCTGTTTCATCACCCAAGCATTCAGAGTTTCAGCAAGATAGTTCTTTTCCATCTTTTGGTTAGTTCTGATAATTGTACTGCCTGTAGTGAGAAGGACAAATTTAAAATACCCTAATGATGTAAGATTATGTTCTTGGCTGCCTAAAGTATACTTGGGAAACACCAAATCTCTACCAGTTTAATATAATTTAGTTTAAATAGAGGGATAAAATGGGACCCAACCACCTCTTTATAGAGTTTTGGTTTAACAAACAGCATTCAGGGCATGTTGCTTCTGGGCCTGCAATAGCCTCGATTTTTGTGATTTTCATAGCAAAAGGATTCTTTGTTGCAGTGCCAAGAAACACTGAGAAGTATTGGCAGGAAAGGGTGGTATTGGGTAGCTGCACGGAAACAAAAGGTGGCTTTTGACTTCATTTTTGACATTATGCTGAGCAAAAGTTAATTGTCTGTGAGACAGGTAAATGCTATACAGTGATTTCTTTCCTAGCTGAGTAAGTGACTGTGCCTGCCTACTGTAAAGAGAGAGGACATACTATCACACAGGGCATAGTAAGGCTTTAGTGTAGACTCTTAAATCAGGAAATTAGAAAGGACTAATCTATATTTGCAAGGCTTGGGGAAAAAAAAATAGGACACTACAAAGTGTAGTCAGGAAAGCAGCTAGTGGGAATGCTTGTCCAAGATGTTGGAATCAATACCGAAAACTTATTTTTATTTGTGCCAAAAATGTTGCAATCACTTTTAATGACCACAGGCATCTTGTCTGAGGAACACCTTGTGCAGCCTCACAGGTGGGATCAGAGTTGTCTGTGACCCTCAGGGTATTCTTGCCACTGCTGATGGTGCTTAGCTCTGCATTTGTTAGGAATGGAGCAAAAGTTGCCATCACTGCAGCTGAAACAAGGATTTGTATAAACAGCCACTACAGAGGCCTTGCTTTTGCAGAGCAGCAGGTACTTAATGGGATCAGATGGTATTTATCTCTCCCAGCAATAAAACATAACCCCATCTTCTTTTTTAGAGCTCAAGGAGCCTGTGGGACAGATCGTGTGCACTGATAAAGGCATTCTGGCAGTAGAACAGAATAAGGTTCTCATCCCACCTACGTGGAATAAAACCTTTGCTTGGGGCTATGCAGACCTCAGCTGCAGACTGGGTACCTATGAGTCAGACAAGGTTGGTAATCTGTAATCTGTTTCAGTGCTGAATGTGCCAAAGCAATTAGTACTCAATAGTGAAAAAAAATCTAACAATGGAAAATTCTTTCACATGTGAATTAAATAAATTTGGTTTTATTCTCCCTATCTAGTTTTCTTCATATGAGTGCTGGCAGAATAATAATAGTAATTTTTTTTGCCAGATCTGCAAAACATGAATGAATTAAATCTATGCAATTAAAGCTCATCTCATATTATCTCAGGAGGGGTCTTATGGCAGAGGCTGGAATTGCTTCTGTTTGAGAAAAAACTGCATAAGTAGTAGCAGTGATAGCTTAGTGACTTAATGAATGCAAGGCGGCAGAATTTTATTTTCTATCCTACCAAATACTAGTCCTGCAAGTAATTCTTCTTTATTTTCTTTATTTTTAGGCAGTGATTGTTTATGAATGTTTGTCAGAATGGGGTCAGATACTGTGTGCCATTTGCCCCAACCCCAAACTTGTTATCACTGGAGGAACAAGCACAGCTGTGTGTGTGTGGGAAATGGGTGTCTCCAAAGAAAAAGCTAAAGCTCTCACACTGAAACAGGTAAAATATAGTAAAAATTACTTTTATTTAAATTAATGTTACTAGATCAAAGTAATTATTTCTCCCTTAGTAACCTTTGAAGCCATGAGTCCAGCAGATCTTTGGAGAAGGGAGTAGTTGTACTGATCTGCATAGAAAGTGGGCAAAATCCATCTTTAAAATTGCATCATATTTAAGGGTAGTGGAAAACCAGCAGCTTTTGATAGTGGTGTTAACAAAATTATACAGGTGTGTTTTGTGAAATGATCTGCTTTATTGTAGTGTTATGTGTAACCCCCCATCTAAAAACTGTGTCAGGAAGGACAGTGAAGGGAGGCTGCCTTTCCTTTTTTTAAATTTTTTTAATTACTTTTTCTTTAAAAATATATATGTTTAAATTACATTTCTGTGCAAAACTTTTGTCTTTCTGGCAGTAATGTTTATGGAGCAGAGTATACTTCTTTAGTATCACCTTAAATTTTTTCTTGCTTTATTAATTTAAAACAGCAACTTTTAATGTAAAGAAGCAGCCATGCTTTAAAGTCAGTTGCAGATAAGTACAGAGTAAGTTTTTTGTGTTTACTAAGAAAAAACAAACACAAAATAACAAAAAGCAACCCCAAAAAAAAAAAAAAAAAAAACACACCAAACCCCAACTAAATCAAAATATTCTAGCAGCTGTGTGTAATTATTATAGGTAGTATCTTCTCTTAAACATCAAAAGACGTTTATAAAGGAGCCATCAGCTTCTGTTTTCAGAATGTAATTTCAAGTGCAGCCTGGAATACATTCTGACCCTATAAACAGGCCATTGTTGCAGAATCAGTTTTTTTCAGGGGAAGGATCTATGCCATTAGACTCTTGAAATTTTGTTTTGACAAAGTACTTTTTAAATGCAAAAAAATTATTAATCTATCATTTTCAATCATGAAAATAGTTATCAACTGAATGCTTGTAAGGCAGCTGCATCTTCTGGTAGAATATTCATGTTACATTATCTGAATCTTCCAGATAAGAGGCTTTAATGTGCAATTTTTGTGCACTCTCCTGATTTCAGCTGGTTCCTTCTGACTTGTGTTTTGCAGGCATTGCTGGGTCATACTGACACTGTCACGTGCTTAACTGCATCACTGGCTTATCACATAATTGTGAGTGGATCACGGGATCGCACCTGCATCATCTGGGATTTGAATAAACTCTCCTTTCTAACACAGCTTCGAGGTCACAGGGCTCCAGTTTCAGCTCTCTGTATAAATGAATTAACGGTAAGAACCAAATGCCACTCGCTCAGTGCCATTCCCTGTGGGAACAGTAGCAAGAGTCGGAAATCATTAAACCAAAAGCTCTTCTGTTAGTTTGGCAAAACTCATATAAATCACCTGAAAACCTAATTAGCTGTTTTAGGGAATAATTTGTGTCTTCTGTCCAGAGTCACACTTGGATTCATTCCATGCAGCGTAGCTTGAGCTCAGGAGAGGTTATTAACAGTGCTGGAAGCAGTACAGCTAGTGTGACATTCAGAGTGGGTTGTCAGGCCTGCCACAGGAGCTAAGGAAAGGTTTTGATATGTGACCTTGGCTGAGTTCTCTTAAGCTTAACTTAAAGGAAGCAGAAGATACCTTGGGTGAAGCTGCAGTGTGAGTTGTAGTGGAAATGGACATATCCTAAAAGCTTGTGATGGTGGTCCTATGAGTTATCCAGCTTCCATGCATGGTCAGCAGGGTTGGATGGGCCCTGTTGCAACTGGAGCAGATGTAGTGGTTGAAAGCAAGATAAAATGGGGCTGCACAGAGGGGGTAGCAAGAGGCACAGTTTATTAGCAGTTAGTGGTCTGGCTGTAGTGTTGACAGTGCTTTAGACTGCAGCTCCTATTTCCTCTGCACCAGTTTGGACTGTTCCCAATGAGGAAGCAAATGCAATTTAAGGTGATACATGTCTGAAAAAGAGAAGTGTCAACGTGAGCAGAGTCTTTGGAAACTGAGAACGGAAAATACTGAAAATGTGCTGTTGGATTGTTATGCTATGAATAGCGGAGGAATTGGTCAACTCATTGTACCCTGTCAATACAACAAATAGGTTGCTAGTAAATCTAGTTTTATAGGTATAATTAAAAAAAAAATGCATATAATCCCAAAGGTTCCTTCAGGTGGCCAAACTCAATTTGACTAAAAACTTCTTGAAAAGTGCCAGCCTGAACTTGGCTTATGATTGAACCTGGCTTGTATTTTTGCTGAAGAACACCTGCAACTTATATTGTAATATGAAGGTGTTACTTGTCTTTGCAGGGAGATATTGTATCCTGTGCTGGCACTTACATCCACGTGTGGAGCATTAATGGCAGCCCAACTGCAAGTGTCAACACTTTCACTGGCCGAAGCCAGCAAATTATGTGCTGCTTTGTGTCAGAGATGAATGAGTGGGATACCCAGAACGTCATAGTAACGGGGCATTCGGACGGAGTTGTCCGGGTAAGTAACAGGAATTGCCGCTTGGAAAATTAATTTTACACCTTAGTAGTAACAGTATTTAGAGGAGCCGTGTCTGTCCAACACAGTGTCCTGACCAGTAATAAAAGCAGTCCTGCTGTACTTGGGTGTTTCACCTGAGCAGTTCTTTCTCCCCTTTGATGCACCCATTGGGATGTGGTAACTAGGGAATGGTCAGTACCGTACATCATCCTTCCTGCTCTGTTTTGATCACTTTTTGGTCACTAGCTTTCATGCCTGGAAGTTGCATTTTTTGCTCACCATCTTTGTTTTACACACCTTGAGACATTTCAATTTGTTGCCTAGAAGAGAAACGAGTCTAACCCAATTTTCGGTACTTAAACAGAGTCTGCTGGTGAGACGGCTCTGTGGAGTGGGTTCAGGCGTGAACGCAGATGTCCTTTTACAGTATCTAATCCCCAGAATCAGCGGGATGTGACCTGCCTCGCATGCTACCAGTGCAAATACACAGTTCTACTAACCTGTTTTAAATCTCTAAGTAGCTCAGAAGAAAGACAAGAGCTCAGTAAGTGCCACTTTGCCTATCCCTTGTCCCTCCAGTTCTGGCGGATGGAGTTCTTGCAAGTACCAGAAACACCAGCTCCGGAGCCTGTAGAGATGCTGGAAATGCCAGAGGATTGTCAGGAAGCACAAATAGGTATGTTTTGTATTTGCCTTTTATCTGATCTTCGCTATATATAGGTGAAATCCTGGAGTTACGCAGTGCAGAATGGATGATGGAGATTTTATCTTAAAAGACAGTAGGCATCCGGTGGGCACAATAAGTAGAGTATCTGAGTTTTGTTCACCTTGCCCAAGGTAGTTTCACTCACAGTTTTGCTGTGAGTAAGAAAAAGTGTTGCCCATCATAGCTTTTTTTCCTGAAGATGGAACTTTTCTCTGTGTGGTTGTTTCTGCTGTTGGTGAACCCAATAGGTGCTAGCATTGTCCAGAAGCTACATATTCTTTCAGTCTGAAATGGAATTGTAGCATAACAACAGAGTTAAAAAAATCTACTGATGGAACAGCATGCTGTTTAGGCAAGCAATGATATTATTTTCCCCTGTTGCAAGATTTTGGTCTGTGCTTGCTGATTGTTTCTGTTAGCCATCTCATTTTCTTCCTACTGTCTTCATATTAAAGATATGGTCTGGATCTGGATCTCATGATACTCCTTAGTAATCATTATATAAATGCAACTTTCTTTTTCTGTATCATTGGGAGTATAAATGTCTTTTGTAATTGCTTTTTTGGATTAGCAAATCTGCATCATATTTTTCAATCAGACAGTTTCAGCCTAGCTGACTGTGCTTGTTTAAGTTTTGCTGAAAGGTTGTGCCAACTTGAGCATTTTTGAAGGTTTCACTCGTTGTGTCTGTCACAGCCTATCTCAGATGGACTGTTGCAGGAAATATCTTCAGCTAAGGAGTGTTGTTTTCTGACAGACCAGTGCAAAAGAGATGAACAGTGGGATTCCTGGCAGGAGCTGAATCTCTGCAAAGGCTTTGAGATGCCTGCATGCCACTTTCCACTCTCCATGCAGTGGTGGTACCTGTTGGGTTGTGGGCAGTGCGGTGTCTGAACAGGGCAAAAGCTCAGGCCATGAGCAGCCTTGCTATCAACATCTCTCTTGTTGTGTGAATCCAGGGCAGGAAGCCCATGAAGAAGACAGCAGTGACTCCGAGGCAGATGATCCATGCATAGGCCAGGACACAAAACTGCAGGAGTGCCAGAGTCAACCAAGCAGCACCAGCCACAGACCCAGGTCATCATCCAGCAGAGCAGCAGCGGCGTGGTCAGCAGACAGCGGCTCTGATGACTCCAGGCGTTGGTCAGACCAGCTCAGCTTGGACGAGAAAGATGGTTTTATCTTTGTGAATTACTCTGAAGGACAAGCAAAAATACATCCCCATGCTCAGGTTAACCACCCACACCCCAGCTATGCTGAAGCACGGCACTACAGCAAGCTTAAACCAGGTAAGAGAAATCGGGCACACTGCTTGGTTTTTATTCCCCATTTAGTGTAATGTTATACAGTGTGGAAGACCCCTTAGGTTGGTTTGAGTCAGCTGTGCACCTTGTGCACCCTCCCAGCTTACTGCATGCCTCCAAACCCTTCACAAGGGATGGGCTACAAAGTGGGGAGAAAGAGAAAACCTTGACACGCTGCAAGAACTACTGAACAACAGGCAAAAAGAACTGGAATGTCATCAAAACTGTTGCAGTCACCCAAAACGCAGCATCATGTGACCTTATATGAAGAAAATAATTCACAGTTGGAAATCTAAGTCTTTACTTGAAAAATGCAATAAAATGGTTTAAATAATTAAAAAAAAAAAAAAAAAGCTTTCCCAGTCCTGTCAGGCTTTGGCACAGGGCTTAACTATGTCCCCATTCTCTGCAGCTTCCAAGTGGAGCCAGAGAATTTGGAGGCTTTGTTCATTGTTGTGTATCCTCTCCATGCATACATGCGTTGGAGAGCAGTTGAAAACTGTTTTCCCTGAGTGAAACTTGAGCCATAAAGAGTGATCTCTGGGGGGGACATCTTTTCTTTCTGCAGAGTCGCATGTAGAAGTATAGCATGGGAGGAGGGAACAAAAATGAGAACCAGCAAGTTTGCTTTATCCCTTCCTCCTTCCCACTCATTTCTAGGATACAGATGGGAGCGCCAGTTGGTGTTTAGAAGCAAACTAACTATGCACACGGCATTCGATCGCAAAGACAACGCACACCCAGCAGAAATCACTGCACTTGGCATCTCCAAGTGAGTAGCTCGCAAGCGATTGCTTAAAACGTTCTTGTGTGTTGTCAGCAGGAAGTGTCAGAATCACAGAATATTCTGAGTTAGAAGGGACCCACAAGGATCATTGAGTTCAGCTCTTAGGTGAATAACCCACACAGGCATCAAGTGGTACCAACCAGCCATTGCTCTTTGCACAATGCTGTTTTGTGACACTTCTGTTTGGGGCAGCCTTCTTCAAGAACAGAGATTAAAACACTGAAATAAGTAGACTTATTCAGCTGTATTACGTTGCAGAGAGCACTGTAGCTCCATTTCTCAGTCAGACCAGGACAATTGGTATGTTAGTTACTACGCAACAGTTTAACATGATACAGTCTCTGCCATGTAAAATCGACCATCAGTGCCTGTGTGTTACTGTGCCAGAGTTGTTGCAGGAGTGCTTTTACTTTTTTCTTGCAGGGATCACAGCAGGATTCTTATTGGGGATGGCCGGGGCAGGGTGTTCAGCTGGTCCGTAAGCGATCAGCCGGGTCGATCCGCAGCTGACCACTGGGTGAAGGACGAGGGGGGAGACAGCTGCTCGGGCTGCACCGTCAGGTTCTCACTCACTGAGAGGCGGCACCATTGCAGGAACTGTGGACAGCTCTTCTGCCAGAAGTAAGCCAGCCAGCAGTCTCCTCTGGGCTCTTTTCCATGCAGAATTTTAGGCTGGGTAAAGCTGCTGCATGCCATGGAACTCTGGTGAAAGATTGAGGTTTCCTTTACTGACTTAAATTGTGTGCAGCACTATAGGGATGCTGATTTAGGAGCCACTGGAAGAACATATGACATGTCTGTATGTGAGCTCCTCTTATCCACAAACTGAAGTGGAAATCTCCTTTCTGGCCCACTGGGTCAGGGATGGTGTTTCTAGTTTCATCTCTGTAGCTCTACTTTGAGTCTAAACTGGTGACAACAGCTGTGTTTAAGCTGTCACTCAGAGTCACTGCACTGATTCTGTGGTGATCATTTGAGTTAAATTCTGCTTCTGCCACCTTGCACTGCATTTTCATGTCAAGATAAGGTTGGACAGTTTTCTGGTGTTTGAAGTCATGATGATGATTTCCACAGCTGGATAGCAAACACATAGAAATGGAAGGGATTTGTGTTCAGCAATGCTTTGTCTTTTCTCTACAGGTGCAGCAGGTTCCAGTCGGAAATCAAACGGCTGAAGATTTCCTCTCCGGTCAGAGTGTGCCAGAACTGCTTCTACAACCTGCAGCACGAGCGGGGTTCAGAGGAAGGGCCCAGAAATTGATGGGGTCCTGGCAAACAGAGACCTCATCCAGCCCCGCTGTCACTCCAAGGACTAGTGAGAGTACTGTGCAGTGATGGGAAGGGATTAGAATATTGTCTGTTTACACTTAACGTTTATACTGCATTTTAAGCACTAAAAGTAAAAAGGGATCACTGAATTGGTTTGTGTTGACAGAAGGTAAACGAGGCTGACAGCAAAATGAAGTGAAAGCAAGGCCCAGGAAGACACGATTAGTAACCGCAAATCCAACAGAACTGTCAACCCCTAAACCTGTGTGACGTGGCTATGGAGAAAATCCTCACTTATCCTAAACACCCCTTCTTGTCTTGTTTTTGTAGAGCTAGTCATCTTAACTGGGGGGGGGAGGGGGAGGGGAAGGCTTTTTAGAAGATAGTTGTAAATCTGCCTTCTTCGCAAGCAACTGTGTATATTGTAAATAGGTATAACGGCCTTTTTATCTAAATATGAACTTAACTGCCTGTTACATGGGACTTCAGATTAACCACTGTACTTTGTGTGGCATCTTTATCTCATCTACCAATTTAAATACGAATGTTTAAAAAAAAAAAAACAAAAACAAAACAAACAAACCAGAAAACTCGAAGGCATTATGTGTATTTCTGTTACAAATCCAGTCTGTGCATGTTTGTTCTTTCAGTTGCCCACAGTATCTTAATTTAAGTGAGGCTATTCATAGAATTACATGGATTTTTTCAAAAAAAAAAAAACAAAAAACATTTTTGAGAATAGGAACTTGGAGTATTTTATTCTAGCTGTAAGATAACCAGGAACTAAATTGTACACTTGTGTTGCATTTTATACCAAACTATTTACCACCTCAGTGTTCATATTTAATAAGGCCTCTTTTATACATATGTCAGAGCTGCAGTTTTATTAATTACTTACCGTTCGTTAGCAGCTGATTCATGCAGTGCAAGAACCAGCTTTTACCTTCTTTAGTCAATAGCAATTGGCTTGCAGATAGGTACAGAATGAATTCCTTGTGCATAAAATTTAACCGCTGTTGTCCTGTAGCTTGTTTGCAAAAAAAAAAAAGAAACAAAAAACCCTTTTGGAACAATAGGCATTGCTTAAAAACAGGGTGATATTTAGTCATGTCAGAAATGCTTCTCGGAGCTCTCTTTGTCTTTCAGCACATGGCATCAACTTGAGGACAGCAGTAGATTTCCATTATGGTTTTTTAAGTTCCAATATGAATTTAATTGCAGTATTTTTTTACTACTATGTCATTTATTTTGCACTACATGTGGGATGAAGTAGAGACACTGATATCTGCTGGGATTGGAACACGTGCATTGGATATAGGCCCATGGACGTGGACTTAATTTCTGCATGAGGTCTTGCCAGTGGGTTTTTGGTTGGGGGAGGGCGGAGGGGGAGGGCAGCGGGCAGGCTGGTGTTTGGCTTGGTTTTGGTTTTTAACGTATGTATATATTTTGTAAATGGGTGACAGACTGATCTAGATCTAGATATATTCACAATGGATTCTTTTAAATAGCCATAAGGATATGGCCCAGACCAACAGAAGACAGGTGGCCTCGTGTTTGCTCTGTTAGTACTTCAGTGAGTGCCGTCACTCACAACTTCACTTGGAATGAATGAGTTGGGCAGACTCTGGCCCTGGGCTGGCAAATAATTAAAACCGTCGCTGGTACCGGAATCGCACCATCAAAAATGCCAGGCCCGTCTGTGCTGGCATGAGCTCCTTCCAAGAAGGTCCTTGGCACTGCGGGGGCATACCTGTCTTCTCTTGATTTGAACTTTTAGCGGTGAATAATTTGTTAATTCTGACCACTTACTATTTACCCTGGTATCACATGTTTATGCACTGAAGGTTAAATATGTATTTTGATACTTGTTTGTTTATTATGTATGTGCTGGTCTGTAAAATGAGATATATTCCTGTTTTGGTATGTATACTAGGTCCCCAAATGAACAGAAAGGCTTCTCTAGAGCCCTTGCACACTGTTGAGTAAATGCAGGTTTGTTGAGCTTAGCTGACTCAAATTTTGGATCCCAAAGAGTGATGGTCAAGTAGCCACACTGCATGGCTACCCTACAGATTTGACCCTAAAAACAGGAAAAGGTCCTTGGTAAGCATGTGCAGAGCACTGGAATTTCTGTGTTCAGCTGTTCTCTCTTAACGTTGCCTTCACCCTTCCCAAAATGATGCAAAACCAGCATAGTTCAGAAGACAGGCTAGTGGCCTTAACGTTTTCCATTTGAGCAAAAGGCTGTTCCAACAACTCCTAAATGCCTTTGAGTCTACAGAGCTTTTCCTCCCCTTGCCCCTCCAGATTTCAAATCAAACCCAAATTTAAGGAAGTCTTCTTTTCTGTGGGCTGGAACGTTTACAGCCACACCATTAAACCCTAATAAAAACAAGGTAACACTAAAAGCAAGCAGTTGGCATGTAGTGCTAATGCAGGCTCAGGGGGACAGCAGGCCATCGGGGCAGAGGTGGTCAACTGCGTCCAGCACGGGTGGTGTTGTACCCTTTTGATGTTTGGCAGTGTACTAAAAAAAAAAAAAAACCCCAACATTATTCTTTATGATTTCCGTGGTGTAGAGGTTAGTCCCAATTTACATTTTGCAAACAAACCAGCACAGCCCTCTGACCTGATTCTTCAGTTGCGCTGTTCCCAAAAAAAAAAACCCACGTTCTTTCTTGCTGGAGGTGGAGGGAAAAAACACACCTGCTCGTATTTCCTCTGGCAGCTGGTGCTGTGGGCAACTGTTGTGTTCACGTGGGAGTGGGGGATTTTTTTCCATTTCATTCGAGCTTCTAAGGCAAAGACTTGCTTTGTTTTCCATGTAAAAATCTGTTGAGCGAAAATATACTCATGTACACTAACATTAGTAGACTGTATTCTCTGCAAGTACCTCACATGTCTTCTCCTGCCTTGTTCTTTGTAGTAAACTTATCCATGTACTCTTAACATTCGTATGTAGTGTGCAACTGTAATGTCATGCTTTTGAGAGGGGGTTGGCTGCCTCCAGCCAACATTCATCAGTTCAATAGCAAAACACTTTAGATAAGTTATTTTGCACTTTCTTATGTATAAAATTGGTAGAAACTTATATTTGCTTTGTATCATTTAAAGACTCCTTTTGTTTCAGTAAATGAACTGTGTATAAAATACTTATGCAGTTAAAACTGTTTTTAGAAAGTATTTTTAATTTCAGCAAGTTTGGTTACTTGTTGCATGACTATTAACACAGCTGACTTTTTGTGTCAGTGCAATGTATATTTTTTTTCGTCCTGTTATTAACTTGTAAGCCCTAGTTAAATGGCCATTTATTTGTACAGCATCAGGAGTAAATTGAAGATAACTGGCTAAGACTGGAGTGTGGAATTTTGTACTATATTGCAGAATCCAATATCTGTTTTTTGTTGGTTACGTAAAAGGCCTGACGATTTACTATCTAGTGTGCAATCTGTGATATCTGAATGTTCATTGTATATTTGTCTCCAATGCAAAAAGGTAGAGTAACACAATTACAACAATACATGATTAAATGCAATAGTTCAGGTACTGAAGTATTTTTTTTTTCATTTCAAATAAATACCTGCTATTTACCACCAAAAAGCTGGTTTGCATTTGTTGGAAAGACGCAACATTTGCAGCTGAATAAACATTTTTAACATGGGAGTGGTAACTAATGAGTATCATGTTTCTGTATCATCACAAGGAGTAAATTTCTATTCCTTGTTGCAGTTTTGCTTTCTGAATGCGGGTATGGCCATCCATAATGATGCAGCATGAAATAATATGTCTTAGTTTATTCTTTTTTGCTTTTTGTCACTATAGAGTGTGAACTAAGAATTTGAAGATGTGTAGAAGAACAGGCTGTACCAATATATAGAAAGCAGACAGAATAACTATATGAGTCATGCTGGGATAAGGACAGTGGAAAAAAGGTGGTTGTATCAAAATCCAGTTTAAATTATCTTCCTCAAGGAGAGAATGATTTCTAGAGCAGAACTTGACCTTGTCTGGTGAGGAACAGCCTAAGATCCCCAAATGTTGAGTTCTTTTACTAATTCTTCTATCCATTTTTATACCCTTTTCTAAGCTGGTAATGTTAAAGAATGTGAGGTTTCATGTTGGCAGTTATTTATGTGCCAGCATTGGTGGCCACCAGTTCATCTCCAACTAAAATCTGGGCTTTGATGCGTCTGGGCCTGCCATGTTCCTTGGCTGATGGGCACCAGAACTGACAGTGCATTCTTGGAATTTGACAGCAAGTGATTTCTTTAGATGTAAAAGAAAAGGAACATCTACAGATGAACTTAACTGTCTGTGTGTACTGTGTTTCACATCAGCTCTTCCTGTGAACTCTTGTGGTTTTTTAGTAACACTTCAGTGTGCTCTTGAGCAGTAGTTATGGAAGCTGTTTTCATGGCCCTTCCTAAGCCATGTCTTGGTTATATAGGATTGGTAATGTCCCCTTTTCGTAGGTTCAAGGCGTTTCCACATTTTAAATCTTTTCATACACTGAAAAAAAATGCTTTCTCTCTAACAGTTATGAGAGAGTTACTGTGATTCTCAGCGTGGCTGCAGGTACTGACGGCTGCAGCCCAGCATTCTGCTGTCGTGGAGCAGGTCATGGATGAACCTCACCGAAGCAGTCTGAGCCAGGTAACCATGCCGACTGTAGGTTGTGGGGTCTGGCATCACCTCCCGCTCTTTTTGGGAAGAGATACCCTATCAACAGTAGCTCCAGGCTGGGCTGTGCAGCCAGATCACTGAGTATACAGAGTATTTCAACCTCATTTTCCTTTGGAAAAAATTAATTGGCCACCTTCTTTGGCCTGTGCCATGTTAAGGCACTTAACGTGGGCTTAACTTGGTGCAGTCTTTTGAATGGCACAGAGAACCTGCCGACAGTGTCCCATCCTGCCTGCAGAGTGCCAGCAGTGCCTCGTCTCCACAGTTTGTCATCTGATGGAGGGCCCGGCTCCGCTGTAGGAAGGTGATCCAGCCTCATGAGGTGGTTTTGCAGCCCTTGCCCTCTCCACTCTGCCAACCTGTGATGTGTTTGAAGCCTCCCTTCCACAGGCCTCTCAAGAGCCTGCCTTGGCGAAACAACAAAAAAATTTCCCTTTTTGTTTCCCAAACAGGTTGTGAAGCCATAAGCTGAGTGGTGTGGCCAAAGCATGGCCAGCACTGACATACCCCGGGCATGGTGGAGAGTGGAGGTGCTGGGAACAAGCATAGGGCAGGGCCCACAGTCCTGATGGACCTTTTGACTGGGGAACTGCAGTCCCACCCCTGCCCCGTGGAGCACAGGCTTCAGTGTCAACATTAAGACAGTGCTGCTTGGAGTCCCTGTTGCAAATCAGGTGTTGGGAGAGTTAATTTGGCTCCCTTCTGTCCAAGCAAAAGGAAAGCCATAGCCTTTTGGGAGCTTCCTGCACTAAACCTGGGTCCGGGAGAAGGCAGAAAGGGGCCCTGGGAATTTGTGACAGCTCTAATGTTGGTGTTAGAACTGTAAAATCCCAACAGGCGACAGCTGGGCCAGCAGCCAGTTTTGGAGTGAAACAAGGCAGTGGGTGAGTGATGGGCAGCTCATGGTGAGTGCACCAGCCTTTAACTCTGGCTCTACCACAGCTCCTGGCAGGCAGAAGCACCGCCCAGGGCCAGGCCTTCAATTTAGCAGGTAAAACCCAATTTATGGCCAATTTGCTGTGACCAAATTGATTTTCATGACAGTTGCAATAACTGGCAATTCAAAAAGGCGGAGGTGCTTTCCAAGCTCAAGTGTTCTGTGCTGTAGAAAATGCACGTGAGGCACATCTGTCCCCATGTCAGGACATGCCACACCACGCAGGGAGGATGGGGAATGCAAGAACAGAAGCGATCCCAGAACATGATGATGTGCTGGGAGCCAAATCCTGCCCTGTTCCTGAGGGAATTGAGTGACACTGCGGAGAGTATGTGGCTGGTCCCCAAAAAAGGGCAATAAATGGGACCAAAACTTAACCATGGCCACAGATAAACCTAAATACAGTCACGCCTGCTCAAGGGTGCACTACAGCCCCCAGCACACTGCCCCAGCCAAGGGCCTCCGTGCTGTGAGGCGGGCAGGCCAGCAGATGTGGCAAGTGTTTTTTTGAAGTGGCAACGTGTAGGGAAAGCTATGAAGTCATGGAGGGGAATGACCCAAAAAAAAAAAAGTAATGCCCAGGTTAAATAAGTAAAGGGTACACCCAGGCTGCTGAGAGCCAGTGGTAGCCCAAATCCAGCTGGGCCTTTGGCTGGTCCACCAGCATGTCCTCCCGGGAGGAGGGGCAGCTCCCTCCCCATTCCCAGTGCCACCGCAGCGCCTGCAGCCTGTGCCGCCTGCTCTGCTCTGCTGGGCAGAGCTGTGCGAGAGCGGAGACAACCTCTGAGCAAGAGTAAGTTTCCACTGTAAACACTGAGGTAGGGGGTGGGTGTAGCAGGGCTCTTGCCCAACAGCAGTGACGAAAGCGCTGTGCCATCAGCCTCGACCCCCGCCCCGTGTAGGTGAGCTGCGAGGCGCTCGTGTTGACACAAGCGCCGGGAAGAGCTTCCAGCCCTTCCCAGGGGCCAGCCAGCCTGGGGCCAGCCTCTGCCGTGTGACAGCAAGGACTGCTGCTCTTAAGCTTGGCTACTCTCCCCAGACCACCTTGATGAAGCTGGGTGGGGAACCACCGTGGTGCTGCTGGGATCCAGCCGCTCTCCTCCTCTCCTGCAGGCAAAGCAACGGGTCACAGGGATGCTCCTTACAGGACAAGTGCTCCCACTGCAGAGTAACCTGGGAACCATTTCCCAACTACTGTGAAAGGGCAGAGCTGCCCAGAGGGTTTCCCGACACAATACCTGAGCTCTCAAAATTCACCCACCTGAGCAGTGATTACGATACCACCACGGGACATGTGCATGTATGTAAGAGCTGATCAGCTCCAAACTGAGCTGAGACGTGGATTGGCCACAAAGGAGAACAAAAAAGACCCTGGGATCAGCTCAGTGAAAAGGAAAAAAGACTCACTTTGGTCCCAAAAGGGAGGGCTGGGGCTCAGCCAAAGGAAGCTGCTAAGACTTTAGTGAAGTCAAGGCTGCTTATTTCAAGGGAGGGAGAGTAAAATAGGTTTGAGCCCAGCTGGAAAAATCTGTACTAAGTAAAAATACTAGTGATCTCGGGTCTACTTCTGCAGATGAGTTAAAAACCCTTGGCTCTTACTTTCTCCTTAAAATCTAATTAGAGTGTAACAGAAAAGTCTTGAATTCATGCAGAAGCAAAAATACATTCTTTTCCTGAGCAGACCCAATTTATTTCTTTGTGCTGTGTCACAGGATGACATTGCTCACCGTGACAGCCGCCCAGGCAGACAAAAATAGCAAGTTAGAACATGTCACCCTGATGCAGTGAAGCCCAGAGACAGAAGGTACTGTGCACTGGTTATCACTGGGAGAACATTTTTGCAGGCAAAGCTTTGGTTATCACTTGTTTTTTATGGCAGGAGCTGAGACCAGGGGCTTAACAGGACAGTTGTGACACAGGTTGAGAAGATTAAATTGTTCTGGTCATTTGCAGTGCAGGGCAAGGAGAAAAAT
>NW_020955337.1:363563-368011 GCF_003031625.1 Empidonax traillii | reverse complement strand
GAGACAGAAGGTACTGTGCACTGGTTATCACTGGGAGAACATTTTTGCAGGCAAAGCTTTGGTTATCACTTGTTTTTTATGGCAGGAGCTGAGACCAGGGGCTTAACAGGACAGTTGTGACACAGGTTGAGAAGATTAAATTGTTCTGGTCATTTGCAGTGCAGGGCAAGGAGAAAAATCCATTTGTGATACAACTCCTAGAAGCAAATGGTTTATTACAAGACCTTGTAAGCATTCCAGTACAGACTTATCTCCTCCACTGTAGCTTTGAGTTGATGAAAATGAACAAATATTTTTAGAGGGAAAAAAAAAAAAGGGAAAATGGACAGCTCTGTAAAATGTAGTAGATGATGAAATTTGGACAATGATGACATCAAAGATTAACATCAAACCACGGGAATTACACACGGTCCTAAGACAAACTATGCAATGAATGTATGCAATTGCACTTGAGTCTGTAGAAAGTTATGACACACACCACTGCCCAAGCACTCGATATCCTGGGTCCTGATGGATGTCTCTGCATGGAGAGCAGCAGCTTTGGAACCAAGGAATACCCAGAGTGCTGCTGCACCATATATTCAGCTAGTTGGGCGAGTGACCAACGACCTAGCAGTGCCCAGCTGACTGTTGTTCAAGAAAAATTCATATCAAACCAGTTTCACTGGTATCTGTTGTTTTGTGCTTCTCCCTTAGGTAGAAATCCCAGTGCCTTTGACCAGAGCTCATGCACCTGCTGAGACAGAAAATATGGCCTGATACCCTGATCCTGTGGAAGACAGCAGAAATCCTATGGTGAATCTAAGCTCCTCATAATTTTGATATCCCCCAAGTATGTAAAAAGCAGTGGTATTGATTTCTCTCCACACCCCCATTCTCAAGCACAA
The DNA here is from genome assembly GCF_003031625.1 of Empidonax traillii. Taxonomy (NCBI): domain Eukaryota; kingdom Metazoa; phylum Chordata; class Aves; order Passeriformes; family Tyrannidae; genus Empidonax; species Empidonax traillii. The sequence continues at coordinate 367,124 of NW_020955337.1, read as the reverse complement.
GCTGTGCTCCATGGTTATTCTCCAGCCCTGAGCACTTCTGTCCAAAGGGACTGATTGCAGTGAAGGCCCATATTAAGTGAACTACTGGATCTCATCCCTGTTTCAGTCTCTTGCACTGTGTTCAGCACCCAGAGAGATCAGCTCTCCTAAATCAAGGCTCCAAATGACATTTTTGCAAGTTCCCTCTAAAAGCACAAACCACCTGCCCCTTTCCAGGTGGCAGTGACTAAGCTGGTTCCTGAACACCTGCTGTCTGTTTCTGTTCAGCTGCTGTGTGAACACCACTCCCAGTAAATCCTCCAGCAACCTGAGGTCCCCCCTTGCCTTCCATATCGTTACAGTGAAAAGGAGTACCCAGCTGGACAGCACTTTTTGCCTTTCTGCAGCCACAACTCCCCCTCCTGCAGTGCCTGTACAATGAGAGGTTGCCCTGCTCCAGGGGGTGTGTTCAGGCAAGAAAATACTCTCATCAGATCCACTGGGCTTTGGAATCCATTCCCTAAAAGGCAAGGGGAGAGCAAACACTTGTTATGATCTGCTCAGTAGGTCACCCTTAGTGTTCGATTCAGCCTGCAATAAACAAAAAATATTCTTTTTGTTGAAATACCAGATGCACGAGAAAGACAGTGAGCTAGAGAGAAAACAGATTCCACTTCTTCTCATTGTAAGTGTGAGATCCCTCAATACCCTAGATTAATAAACCTCTCTGACAGGCAGCTGCTGTCATTAGGACAATTTGCTCTTTGTCCTCAAGCTGAAAGGAGCTCTCTGCCTTGCAGGAGCATTTTGCTGGTCCCTGGGGTGTACAGCTGGTTGCTTGCAGAGCTTGCCACAGGCAGCAGGAGGCTTAGTGACCAGAGAGAAGAAAACCTAGAAGTGTGGGCAGGGTCTGGCTGAGATGGAGCTCATTCCCCACAGCAGCCCCGTGTTTCTGGGCTGGCCATTGGTACCTACCGAGGGGCTGGTGACAAACCAGTGTTTTGGCTGCTGCTCCCCCAGCATCAGCACTGTCTGTCCAACATTCCCCCCTCACTCTGCCCTGCAAAAAAAAGTTAGGAGGAGGGGGAAATCGTTTGTTATCACATTTGTCTCCTAGAGCAACCACCGTGCGCTTGAAGCCCTACATCCCGGGAAGTGGCCAGACATCGCCAGCTGATGGTAAAGACTAAATCTTTATTTAATCCACTTTGCTAAAATCCCTTTTTGTCTTGGCCAATGTGTGAGTTTTTCCTTTTTATTTTCTCCCCTCACCCCTATCCTGCTGAGAAGGGGAGCTATAGGGGGCAGCTTGGTGGGCACCTGATGTCCCGACAGGGTCAACCCTCCACGGTCTTTTTTGGCACCGACGTGAGGCACGAGACAAGGGCAGCTCTGTTTGCAGTGTGCTACAGCTACAGCACTTACTGAGTGGGAAGCTCCTGGGTGAGTCATGGAGTGTGTTGGCTGCACTGCTTATCTCTTTATTTTGCTGAACTTGGGAACACGTTAGCACAAACGACGGGTCTGGGATTTGTCCCTGGCATTGATGGCCTTGCTGTTGTGTGGGAGCTGTCCCATGTCCACAAGGGGATGAGGGAATTCATCTCCCTCTCCCTACTCGGGACTGATGTGGATGACTGTGCAGGTTCCAGAGGCTCTTGTTCACACCTATGTGAGCTCTTAATGATACTAATCAACAGTGGTGGCATTTTGTGGGTTGGTGGAATCCAGTGTTGTGATGGTGTAAGAGAAGGTTTTGGGTGAGGCAATACTGAAATGCACCCTGAGGCGGCATTCCCTGGGCAGCAGGGCATGTGAAAGGATTTGGGCAGGTTCCTAGGACAGATATCACCCCCCACAGCCTGGGACTTTGCACCTGAACAGGCAAGCAACACTGGAAAGCTGATATGTCACCTGATGGAAGGGGGCCTGGCCTTACCCCAGTGAAAACCAGCAGCCCCTCACCCTGTGCTGGGGCCTGGCCTGTGCCTGTGGAGCCACAGTTCAGTGCTCTCAGGGGGCTGTGGCTGAGGCAGGACCCAAACAACAGGAGCAATTACAGGAATTGCCCCAGGAGTGAAAAAGAAGCTGTGGTCAAGGAAAAAAACAGGTCCATATCATCAATTACTAAGGAAGGAGGAAGAAGAGGAAAGGTTTGATCAAGATGCTGGTCCTCCAGCAAATAAACTGGAGGAAGGGAGTGAGGAAATTCAGACAAGAAGCAGAAACTACCCTCTCCCTGACCCCATCAGAGCTTTGAGACATGGGAAGATTACAGGACTCCAGGTGCTGCCTGGCTGATCCAACAGCTGGCTGGGATAACAGGACTGACAGTGAGCAATTGGAAGGTAAGGAAGCCCAACAGCTGGGATCCCTTGCTAGGAACTGGGGAATTGAGAGAGGAATTGGAAAAGAGGCAGCAATTTGCAGTCCCTGGAGATGGCTCTTCCCAAGTGTGAGGATGGTCTTGTGAACTCCCCTGCAGAGGGGACTGATGGAGATGAGGGCATCCAGTACCTGAGAGAATCAGCAGTGCTGGGAGCCGTCTGCAGTCATCTACATGAAGATGAGGTCTCCCAAGATCCAGAGGATGTCCTGTGCACACAGGCCACGTGGAGGACAGCGATTTGAAGTGTCCCAGCATCGTAACAGCTTGGCAGCAATGCGCTGCCTGGGTATGGATACACCAGCTGTGGAGAGAGTGTCTTCTTGGGTCCAAAACTTTCAAGCTGATCTCTCTGCCTCCTCACCCCTACGGGCTCTTTGGCTATCAGGGGTGCCCCACTCCTCTCCTGCCCCAGGTACATGCTGCATGGGGCACCCTGGTTCTTCCCACGTGAGCAGGGGAGCATGAGAAAGCGGTGAGCTGGGAGCAGAACAGAGCTGGGAGGGAACAGAGCTGTTAAGGGGCCACCCAAATTAATGGACTGGTAAAGACAGGAGGCAAGATAATGCCCAGGAGTCCTTCTCAGTCTTAAGTGTTTCTATGATTGTAAAAAAGCATTAATAGCAACCACCAGAACATCTTTATCTAATCATCTATTTCACAGAATTTGCCTTATCCCTTCCTTTATAAACTTCAAAAGAAGTTATGGATGGACCCTCCTCTGAGAGGATAGCCACTCTCTTAGGAGGAATAAAAGGCCCCAGCTGCTTTTATTCTCCATGCAATCAGACAACCACACAGGGATAAAATAAAAACAAAAGCCCCAAAAATCTGGAGTGAGAAGGAAAACACTCACTTCATGTTATATCTGGGTCAATGTTTAGAAGCTGTTTTAGCTGCCAGGTCACTCCTTGGAGCACCTGCTCTTCATTTGCAGAGTTTTTCATTAACAGCCTGCATTTAATACCACGTATTCAGCTTGGCAAGTACCCAGCACTGCTCATAAAAAAAAAAAAAAAAAAAAAATCTGTGTTTACTTGTCACGAACACCCCCAGCCCTCGGTATCTCCTGTCTGGATAGATGGCTAGCTGGCCAAACTGGAAGGAGCAGCATTTGGAACGGGACAGTGTCTCTGGAGCTTGTCCAACTCCCTGCAGTGCCCCTCAAGTGGGTCCGACACTTGATACCAAAGCCA
>NW_020955337.1:329796-363542 GCF_003031625.1 Empidonax traillii | reverse complement strand
GAGACAGAAGGTACTGTGCACTGGTTATCACTGGGAGAACATTTTTGCAGGCAAAGCTTTGGTTATCACTTGTTTTTTATGGCAGGAGCTGAGACCAGGGGCTTAACAGGACAGTTGTGACACAGGTTGAGAAGATTAAATTGTTCTGGTCATTTGCAGTGCAGGGCAAGGAGAAAAATCCATTTGTGACACAACTCCTAGAAGCAAATGGTTTATTACAAGACCTTGTAAGCATTCCAGTACAGACTTATCTCCTCCACTGTAGCTTTGAGTTGATGAAAATGAACAAATATTTTTAGAGGGGAAAAAAAAAAAAGGGAAAATGGACAGCTCTGTAAAATGTAGTAGATGATGAAATTTGGACAATGATGACATCAAAGATTAACATCAAACCACGGGAATTACACACGATCCTAAGGCAAACTATGCAATGAATGTATGCAATTGCACTTGAGTCTGTAGAAAGTTATGACACACACCGCTGCCCAAGCACTCGATATCCTGGGTCCTGATGGATGTCTCTGCATGGAGAGCAGCAGCTTCGGAACCAAGGAATACCCAGAGTGCTGCTGTACCATATATTCAGCTTGTTGGGCGAGTGACCAATGACCTAGCAGTGCCCAGCTGACTGTTGTTCAAGAAAAATTCATATCAAACCAGTTTCACTGGTATCTGTTGTTTTGTGCTTCTCCCTTAGGTAGAAATCCCAGTGCCTTTGACCAGAGCTCATGCACCTGCTGAGACAGAAAATATGGCCTGATACCCTGATCCTGTGGAAGACAGCAGAAATCCTATGGTGAGTCTAAGCTCCTCATAATTTTGATATCCCCCAAGTATGTAAAAAGCAGTGGTATTGATTTCTCTCCACACCCCCATTCTCAAGCACAAGCTGTGCTCCATGGTTATTCTCCAGCCCTGAGCATTTCTGTCCAAAGGGACTGATTGCAGTGAAGGCCCATATTAAGTGAACTACTGGATCTCATCCCTGTTTCAGTCTCTTGCACTGTGTTCAGCACCCAGAGAGATCAGCTCTCCTAAATCAAGGCTTCAAATGACATTTTTGCAAGTTCCCTCTAAAAGCACAAACCACCTGCCCCTTTCCAGGTGGCAGTGACTAAGCTGGTTCCTGAACACCTGCTGTCTGTTTCTGTTCAGCTGCTGTGTGAACACCACTCCCAGTAAATCCTCCAGCAACCTGAGGTCCCTCCTTGCCTTCCATATCCTTACAGTGAAAAGGAGTACCCAGCTGGACAGCACTTTTTGCCTTTCTGCAGCCACAACTCCCCCTCCTGCAGTGCCTGTACAATGAGAGGTTGCCCTGCTCCAGGGGGTGTGTTCAGGCAAGAAAATACTCTCATCAGATCCACTGGGCTTTGGAATCCATTCCCTAAAAGGCAAGGGGAGAGCAAACACTTATGATCTGCTCAGTAGGTCACCCTTAGTGTTCGATTCAGCCTGCAATAAACAAAAAATATTCTTTTTGTTGAAATATCAGATGCACGTGAAAGACAGTGAGCTAGAGAGAAAACAGATTCCACTTCTTTTCATTGTAAGTGTGAGATCCCTCAATACCCTAGATTAATAAACCTCTCTGACAGGCAGCTGCTGTCATTAGGACAATTTGCTCTTTGTCCTCAAGCTGAAAGGAGCTCTCTGCCTTGCAGGAGCATTTTGCTGGTCCCTGGGGTGTACAGCTGGTTGCTTGCAGAGCTTGCCACAGGCAGTAGGAGGCTTAGTGACCAGAGAGAAGAAAACCTAGAAGTGTGGGCAGGGTCTGGCTGAGATGGAGCTCATTCCCCACAGCAGCCCCGTGTTTCTGGGCTGGCCATTGGTACCTATCAAGGGGCTGCTGCTCCCCCAGCATCAGCACTGTCTGTCCAACATTCCCCCCTCACTCTGCCCTGCAAAAAAAAGTTAGGAGGGGGAAACCGTTTGTTATTACATTTGTCTCCTAGAGCAACCACTGTGCGCTTGAAGCCCTACATCCCGGGAAGTGGCCAGACATCGCCAGCTGATGGTAAAGACTAAATCTTTATTTAATCCACTTTGCTAAAATCCCTTTTTGTCTTGGCCAATGTGTGAGTTTTTCCTTTTTATTTTCTCCCCTCACCCCTATCCTGCTGAGAAGGGGAGCTATAGGGGGCAGCTTGGTGGGCACCTGATGTCCCGACAGGGTCAACCCTCCACGGTCTTTTTTGGCACTGACGTGAGGCACGAGACAAGGGCAGCTCTGTTTGCAGTGTGCTACAGCTACAGCACTTACTGAGTGGGAAGCTCCTGGGTGAGTCATGGAGTGTGTTGGCTGCACTGCTTATCTCTTTATTTTGCTGAACTTGGGAACACGTTAGTACAAACGACGGGTCTGGGATTTGTCCCTGGCATTGATGGCCTTGCTGTTGCGTGGGAGCTGTCCCATGTCCACAAGGGGATGAGGGAATTCATCTCCCTCTCCCTACTCGGGACTGATGTGGATGACTGTGCAGGTTCCAGAGGCTCTTGTTCACACCTATGTGAGCTCTTAATGATACTCATCAACAGTGGTGGCATTTTGTGGGTTGGTGGAATCCAGTGTTGTGATGGTGTAAGAGAAGGTTTTGGGTGAGGCAATACTGAAATGCACCCTGAGGCGGCATTCCCTGGGCAGCAGGGCATGTGAAAGAATTTGGGCAGGTTCCTAGGACAGATATCACCCCCCACAGCCTGGGACTTTGCACCTGAACAGGCAAGCAACCCTGGAAAGCTGATATGTCACCTGATGGAAGGGGGCCTGGCCTTACCCCAGTGAAAACCAGCAGCCCCTCACCCTGTGCTGGGGCCTGGCCTGTGCCTGTGGAGCCACAGTTCAGTGCTCTCAGGGGGCTGTGGCCGAGGCAGGACCCAAACAACAGGAGCAACTACAGGAATTGCCCCAGGAGTGAAAAAGAAGCTGTGGTCAAGGAAAAAAACAGGTCCATATCATCAGTTACTGAGGAAGGAGGAAGAAGAGGAAAGGTTTGATCAAGATGCTGGTCCTCCAGCAAATAAACTGGAGGAAGGAGTGAGGGAATTCAGACAAGAAGCAGAAACTACCCTCTCCCTGACCCCATCAGAGCTTTGAGACATGGGAAGATTACAGGACTCCAGGTGCTGCCTGGCTGATCCAACAGCTGGCTGGGATAACAGGACTGACAGTGAGCAACTGGAAGGTAAGGAAGCCCAACAGCTGGGATCCCTTGCTAGGAACTAGGGAATTGTGAGAGGAATTGGAAAAGAGGCAGCAATTTGCAGTCCCTGGAGATGGCTCTTCCCAAGTGTGAGGATGGTCTTGTGAACTCCCCTGCTGAGGGGACTGATGGAGAGGAGGGCATCCAGTACCTGAGAGAATCAGCAGTGCTGGGAGCCGTCTGCAGTGATCTGCATGAAGATGAGGTCTCCCAAGATCCAGAGGATGTCCTGTGCACACAGGCCATGTGGAGGACAGCGATTTGAAGTGTCCCAGCATCGTAACAGCTTGGCAGCAATGCGCTGCCTGGATATGGATACACCAGCTGTGGAGAGAGTGTCTTCTTGGGTCCAAAACTTTCAAGCTGATCTCTCTGCCTCCTCACCCCTATGGGCTCCTTGGCTATCGGGGTGCCCCACTCCTCTCCTGCCCCAGGCACATGCTGCATGGGGCACCCTGGTTCTTCCCACGTGAGCAGGGGAGCATGAGAAAGTGGTGAGCTGGGAGCAGAACAGAGCTGGGAGGGAACAGAGCTGTTAAGGGGCCACCCAAATTAATGGACTGGTAAAGACAGGAGGCAAGATAATGCCCAGGAGTCCTTCTCAGTCTTAAGTGTTTCTATGATTGTAAAAAAGCATTAATAGCAACCACCAGAACATCTTTATCTAATCATCTATTTCACAGAATGTGCCTTATCCCTTCCTTTATAAACTTCAAAAGAAGTTATGGATGGACCCTCCTCTGAGAGGATAGCCACTCTCTTAGGAGGAATAAAAGGCCCCAGCTGCTTTTATTCTCCATGCAATCAGACAACCATACAGGGATAAAATAAAAACAAAAGCCCCAAAAATCTGGAGAGAGAAAGAAAACACTCACTTCATGTTATATCTGGGTCAATGTTTAGAAGCTGTTTTAGCTGCCAGGTCGCTCCTGGAGCACCTGCTCTTCATTTGCAGAGTTTTTCATTAACAGCCTGCATTTAATACCACGTATTCAGCTTGGCAAGTACCCAGCACTGCTCATAAAAAAAAAAAAAAAAACAAAATCTGTGTTTACTTGTCACGAACACCCCCAGCCCTCGGTATCTCCTGTCTGGGTAGATGGCTAGCTGGCCAAACTGGAAGGAGCAGCATTTGGAACGGGACAGTGTCTCTGGAGCTTGTCCAACTCCCTGCAGTGCCCCTCAAGTGGGTCCGACACTTGATACCAAAGCCACCCCCACAACAACTCCCTCTCCAAAGGCTGACTCCAACCATTCCCTGTGCCTGGAGTAACTGCTGCCTGCTGTGGTTAACCCTTTGCTAGGAACTACCAGACTTGCTGTTTCAGCAGGACACTTGGGCAGGAGGAAGACTGTCAGATGTTCCTGCTGCAGCACAAACCAGAGCAGCTCTCTGAGCCTCTGTCAGGTGCAGTGTCTCCTCAGGTGCTCGGAAGAGACTGTGTTTTGCAGTTTTTGCCACAAATGGGTTGTGGGAATCTTCAAACTTGCTACAGAGACTGAGAACCTGCTCTTGCTGGTGCCAGCTAAAAGTGCTGTCCCAGCCTCAGGTAAGCCAGGCTGAGCCCAGGATCAGCAACCATTCTAACCTCAGGCAAACACCAAACCACAGCTCCGGGGAAAATCTGAGGAGACAGAAGGAATTATGACTGTACAACAGTGGAGTGCTCATTACAGAGGCCTGGGCACCATGCAACAGAGATTGATACACACAGATTCACAAGCTCTCTGTGCTTATAAACTGAATATACACATTATACGCACCACGTAACACACCAAGTGATGGGGCAAAACCAGCACACTCCGAACACCAAGTACCTAATGATGTCAGTACAACACAGTGCTCTGCTGGGTGCTGCGAGGTCTCTGAACAGAGGCAAGGAAAAATCTGTGGAATGACGGACTAAGGGACTAAGTAACCCTGGACTAAAAGGAAAGGGATAAAAGTAAAGAAGATTTGTGCTTCACACTGGAAAATGAACATCAGGCCAGGCACCTCAGAAATTTTGTTTGCAAGGTGACTTAGTATCTTTTGCCTCTTTCGATTTTACAACTGTGCGGTTGGAAACACCTACAGAATGAGAAATACAGCAGCAAGCCTGAGAAAAGACCAATTTTTCTCTGCCCATATTTCATTGCAACAGGGTGATCAGGAGGCCACAGGAGCTGCACACCTGATGTGAAATGGAGAAAGAAGGATGTCTGAACAAGACAACAAGACATGCTGGGACAGATCTTCACCTGCTGCCAACACTGTCACCTGCAGTCCATGTCACAGCAGCGAAACGAGCTGGCTCAGAGCTCTGGTCCCCCCATGCCTCACTGGACACAGACTCGCCCCAATAAGAAAACTGGAAACACTTCCTTCAAGTATAAAACTCTCTTGTGGTGTCTGAGTATCTGAGACCTCCTAGAAACAATACCCAAAACTTACAAAAATTACCTTAAGTTACACTCTCTCCTTTCTCTAGCCTGCTTGGGGCATTTTACATCTGCCCGTATACCATACAGAGACAAGGGAGATCACAGCTTACTCAGACAATTCAGCGGAGGGCATGAAAATCCTCATGTATTCATGAAGAAATAACTGTCTTGCACATCAAATCTTGAAGAGAGAAATCTTTGAAATTAGCTTATTTTCTTTATTAAAAAAAAAAAAAAGAAGAAATTCAAGTTGATGAGAGTCTCTGGGTATCAAAACTGTGCGTCTTTTTCCCTCTTTTGTGCTCCTATCAAGCACTGACACAGCAAAGTAGAAGACAGTGCAGGGGGCTGCTGCATGGTCCACAGAGACTGTACAGGCTTTGGACCCAATGGAGAAAGGTTCCCATGTGTCCAACAGCACATGGCTCCAGCCTGGTCTGTCTCCTTGGAGCTAGAGGATCATGGATGATGGTGGTGAGAGCATAAAAGCCCTGCAAAGCAGCACTGTCTCGGGACGTACAGCTACACCGAATGCCACTGGCATCAGAACCTAAACACTTCTGAAACTTCTCCCTTATTTTTCACCCACTTCTCCTGAAGCACAGGGGAGTTCTGGGTGGCTGCAGCAGAGGAGGACAACAAGCCCTCTTTCTGCCTATCCAACAACAATTGTGTGCGTTTGTTCCCCCAAGTATTAACCTACAAGGGAGCCGGCATGGGGCTCAGGCTTACACAGCTGCCAGGTCACTAAGGGTCCTGGGGAATACAGGGAGGTGTGGAATGACTGTGCAACCCCTCCAGCCTCAGGTGAAAGCCCAGCAGAGCCTCGTCTATGTGAACAAAGTGATGTGTGGAGCTGCTGGGACTGCAATCCCAAACGGCTGCCTCAGTGCCGACTGGAATGAAGGCAGGCAGCAGAATAGTCAGCTGTAAGCAACAACGGGGCGCTACGCACCAAGGGAGCAGTGGCACCTTCTAAACACTGGGAACGTAGGAGATGGACGAGACACTGAGTCAGCCTATGGATAGATGGATATGTTCTCCTGTGTCTGGACGATGGCAGGGAAAGATGGCTGAGGCAGGTCTTCAGGCCCACCTCCCGCTGGAAGCGAAGCTGCGGCTGAAGGAGAAGCTGACCTCGCCGTTCTTGTACTTGCCCCAAGCTCCAAAGGGCACTATGACAATCGTGCTGTTGTCTTCACTGCCAAACTGCACTGCCTGAGAGGAGAAACACAGTGTCAGCCCTGATGCTCCACTCTGGTGTGCTCCAGAGTTTTCCACACGATATGCACCATCCAGAACCGCGGTGAGACACCGGCTGTTTCTGTCTATGCCGATGACAAATTCAGCACAGGAACAAGCTGCAGTTACAGTGGACTGGGAGCTAAGCAAGTTAATTGAACTAATGCCTGGCAAGGATGTGGCGAGACCCAGGGTAAGGAGAAAAGTCCAAATCGCTTGGACATGTGGTTGTATACTTGTGTTTTTTAAACTGAAACAAAGAAAAAAAACCCCAACAAGCATGTGGTGCCCAGAGAAGCCCTGGTATTACCTGCTCAGTAACAAAGTGGGCAGCTTCAGCAGGATCATGGCACTGGCTGATGAAGTCGCAGATCTCCTGGCTGTTCACTATGAAGTTAATCCCGTCTGTGGTAAGGACCAGAAAGCTGTCATCTGCGTGATGCAACTGCAATAAAGGCACACGGAATGCACAATGAAGGGGTGAGTGCTGCAAGGCAGATTAACTGCCTTCACGTTGTTACACTCTGTTGTAAAGTACTTTTTCCAGGGGTACTGCCTGCTCTCCTGCTCTCTGTGCGAGGACTAACTGGAACCCCCAGTTCTTGGCTAGCCAAAGGCTGCACCTCGAATCCTCGGGTACATCCATGGGTCACACAGACTGTGTTCCCTGTACTGGAGGAGAGTGTCTTAAGGTGCTTCCAGTTCTAGGAAGCCAAAAGACCAGATCCATTACAAGAGATCAGGTACATTAACCAGTCAGCAAAATTCTTTCTGAAACTCAGGATTTCAAGGGAGACATGATAGCACTGCAGTCACCTCCCTAAACCCCTCAGGCCTAGTGGTGGCATTTTATTAGGACCAATTGAATGTAAGTTCCCGGGGCCCTGGGAGGTGCATTGGAAAAAGTAACAAACAGCGTGAGCTGAAAGGAGAGCCTTCCTGCCAAAGTGAAGGCAACTGTGCTGAATACCTTCTGGGTGGTTAATTTGTATTCCACTGAACTACAGCTATGGTAAGATGCATCCAGCTGCCCTTTCCTTCTCCCCTCTCTCCTCTCAACTGTGCAAACCTCTACATATCCTACTTTTTTTGATGGTGGCCCATCCATATCCCACCTGGTTCTCAGTGATGGTTTTATACCAGCACTCTCCCAAAGTTATTCATTTGACCACAAGACCCAAACAGACTACCACCTCTATATTTCAGTAACGGATATCATCCATTATCTTTCTTCCCTGACGTATTCTTCTGTGAGAAATGGGATTTAGAGGCTGAGCTGGTTGAATCTAGTACCAGATTCTTTTCTGTCCTTTTAGTGTTAATCTGAAACAACTTAATTAGAATTGCTCTCTGGTTTCTTTAGTTAAAAACAACGTGGCCATCAGGCTTCACCTGGGCTCATGTCGTGTGGGTGCCGCCACCTCCATCAAATATCTATGCTGCCCCTTAGTCCGAATGTTGCTGTCCCTGCTAACCAGACCTTCTTTTACCTGAACCCTTTTTGTTTCTGGCAGGGCTATCACACCACTGTTTTTAAGATCCAAATCTCCTATGCTCCGCGTCATTGCAAGTCTACCATTCACGTGAGGTTGTCCCAGACTGTTCCAGGAAACGAAGCCACCGCACTTCTTAATCCTGTCCAGAGGTACAAAAGGAGAAGTGAACGTGAGTTAGTGCTTCCCACCATTACCCCCCTCTCTATCACAATTTCTGTCCCTAGCTACAATGGGGAATGAGGTGTGGAGTGCCTAAGCTGGGACACCGAGGGTTGGCTTTAGCTGTTTGAAGGTTCCATGGAAGGGATATGTCTTGGTGGGCTGAGTCCAGACCTGGGAACCACAGTGCATTTCCTCAGGTCTTGGTTCTAACTTGGCAGTCTTGGACAAGTCTGAACCATGTGGTCGTGGCTCTGTACTGAATCTCAGTTGTGCTGATTTTACTGTTGAGACAGTTTATGCTCGTGGAGGGCTTTCCACATCCACAGTCCTCTAAATGGAACCCAGTGAGTTAACTGGAGCTGTGCTGCTTACTGCCAGCTCAGAGGTGGCCCCAGAGCACTACGTTCGTCTCTACTTTCTTCCTGGCCCAACCCAGCAGCAGAACACAAGCCCATCCTGACTGAGGCCGTGCTCTGGGAAGCCCCATCATCAGCCAGCAGGTACCTCTCCTTCTCCTCCTTTCTTTCTGGAGTATGGTCAATGGTGAGTTTCATGGCCTTTCCCTTTCGGCACAGCAGGGCACGGCTGTCTCCCACACTTGCCACCACCAGCTCAATGCCATCCCGGAGCAGAGCCACTGTTGCAGTGGTCCCAGAGTTCAGCAAAGTTGCTATAAATGCCATATGAAAGAGAGGTTTTAGCACTGCCTCAAAGCGTGGAACTGTTTATAGCAGCAACAGTTTCAACTGGTAAAATGAAGACAACATGTGCTCTACATAACCAGTAAGTAACTGCTTCTAAGTTTAAACTAAATCTACATAGAAAAAAAAAAAAAAAAAAAAAGAACAGAGCAAACATGCATGCATGTAGGACTGGGGAAAGAGAGAGGAAGTGGAAAGGGTAAGTATTTCTGTGCAACAACATGGCTCCATGCAAACAGGGCAAGTGGAACAAAAGCACTGTAAGTTACATGGGCTTCCTTTCAGCCTGTAGCAAATAGTTTTTTCTGTCCCAGTAGCTCACCGTGAGTTACAGTGTTACTGTCCTTATCCCTGGGCACAGTGACTGCACAGGTAGCTCACCATAAAGGTGATGGCTCTTTCCTTCTGTTAGGTGGTGAAGCAGGCAACTGAGGAATAGTCATTGTAGCTCCACGTAGGTCAGCAGAGGAGAAGCAATAGATCCCTCCTTTACCAGTCTGTGGCACCCTCCTGTTGCTGTCAGAGCTGTTACACTCCCCCTCTGCTTCCCCCAGCTTTGCCAAGGGAAAAGGAGTTCAGTCAACAGGCCACTGACCTTTTTCAGGGGGGAACGCTACTCCCTTCAGATCCTGTCAACTTGCTGGAGGTCCCAGTGAAAAGGTGAAGCTGGATTCTGGGATTCTGCCTTGCCTTGTGCCTGCAAACTGATGCAGTCAGGTGGCAGTGGCTGCCCAGACAACCTGCCCGGGGGCACTGCTGGGATCATTTACAGGGTGTAGAGTGACTGCCTAGAGGGCAAAACAGAGCCCTGGATGCTGTGCTCCTTCTCTTGCAGAGAGCTGAGCAGGCTGACTGCACTCAGGGACCTTGGATTACTTGTGCAAGTAAATTTAAGGGATTTTCATTTAGATTTTTACAACACTCAGGAATAATTAGAAGTGCTCGAAAAGAAGAAACGTGAGTCTGCATATTTTAGAAAAGACCTGTAGTTTTATCTGCAGTGAAGAAAATCTGAGAAGAACTGCTCCGCTTTCCTTTTTTATTTTGCTTTTTGAACGGAGTAGTCCCATTTTACAGTTAGTACCTTCCCTTCCTGCAAATTCTGCAAAGGTAACCCAGGGAGAGGTGCCTGGAAAGCAGTAACTCCTGCTGACTTGAGCTATTACTGTAAAACGTCTGGCCAGGACAAGCCTGGAAAACATTTGCATTCACAGCCAAATCCCCTTGAAAGGCCCTCTGTAGGTCACCTGCATTCTGGGCATTTCCAGTTGTTCCAGTTTTTCAAAGCAAGCTAATTCGAGGTGAGTTTTGGGCTCACTTAAGAATATGAATCCCCTGTTATATTCCTGGTATATGTCACTAATAGTTAAATATCTTTCTATCACTGCTTCCGCAGAGCTCAGCTACAACTACCCGGCCCTGCAGCCCTGGCTCTGGGGAATGGAGACAGATCTGAGATAGGACTGCATGTTTGATCCCAAGGAATGCCAGCCAGCCCCATCCCTGACCAGCTGCCAGCAAACAGCAACAGCAATGCAAGTGCTCTGGGGTCTTGACAACCTCTTTCCCCAACCCTATGAGGCCTTAGCACCCTGTAAGTAAAACAGAGCTGGGAGTAAACTGAAGTGCACAAAGCCCTGAAAGATGCATCGAGCCTTGTTGTGCAGTGAAATCAGCGAGCTGATGGATCAAAAGGGAAAACACCCTCACAAAACAGTGTTAACTAAGCTTGTGTTATTATTTAAAACAGGTATTATTACTGCAGCAAGGACTTGGTTTAGCTGTACACTGAAACAAGATGTCCATCGTGAACATCAGGCAAGTCAAACCTTGGACTATGTCACAGCTGCCATGCAGGCTGTGATATTCCAAACTAGATGCTGGCAGCTTTGGACTATTCAGGCAAACACTGACATCCTGTTTCTAATTTGAAGCAAGGACTAGTCTGGTGCAGCCTCACTTTGAGGCACGTTATGAAAATGAGATGCTAACAGGTGTGATTAGGAATTTTAGTAGAACCAGTAAAATACCTGTTTTAGCCAACAGTTAAAAGAAATGAAATAAAGAACCTACATAAAACTACCTTCTTTTTTTTTTTTTTTACGGAAAATAGATTTTACTTAGACATTCAAATTAACGCAGAATTGCTGCTACTTTCCCATTTCATGCTGTGGGTTTGAGTCTATGCTGAGAAGCACAAGCTGTTTCTGAAAAAGTTAAGATCCGTAGCCTTCAATTCATAGAAGACTTGGGAACATTTGGGTGAACCTGCCTCTTTTGAGTACAAACTCCCAAAGAAAAGAACTGCTATCACAAAATCAAGTGATGGTACTAAAGAACAAGTCAAGATATTTTCCAGAATTGTGGTAATGCACATAGTGACTTGATAGTTTATTGGTTAAATAGCACTTCGAGAAAAAAACACGAATCCTGCTCATGATCTTTTCTTGGAACCAGTTCATGATCTGGGTAGGGATGCAAGAACGTGGATGCAGCATTATGCGATTTCTAGCACAGCTCAAACCCACAGGAATGATGATGGGATAACATTTCTAATGCTTTACTACAACTGCTGCTAGTTTATTTAACAATACAAAATACGTTGCATCAGCATATGTATTGGTTTTAACAATTAAAGAGTTTATTTTGTTTTCCTAACGATATCACTATAAAACTAAGATCTTTCAATAGGTTCTTAACACTCACTGGACAACTTTTACTGCAAGTCATCTCAACTAATGTGACAAAGAGGATGTGGGAACCTTCCAGTAGTCCAGGCTAGGAACCGCCGGACTCCTTCACCTGGGACAAAATTAAGCAGATCTCTCTTTCCACTGAAGCCCAGCACATGTCCAGGGCCTCCAGTTCTAGAGCTGCTGACCAGGTACAGTGTCTGCCACAAATAACACGCACACAGAGGCAAATAGGAAATTCACCCAGGGACTTTGTTCAAACAAAATAAACCTGCAACACTGGAGATGAAAGAGTAAGGGCTGCAGAACAAGGGGATGTATCACGCTCGGGTTTGCCTGCACTGTCTGTGCAGGTCAGATGGGAAGCACTTCAGGCTTGCATGTGCATCTCTGGCCACAGATAAATCAGCCTCGGTGCTTCTGGGAAATTGCCACTGTTCTCACCTTCTTTCTATAGCTGTGTGACAAAACTATTTTAGATTCAGACAAAATGAAATTTGCATTTTTTTTGTTCCCCCCCTGTGGAGGTAAGTAACCAACCAACAAATCAACCAAAGAATTTTATCAATGCTAAAGGGCCAGCTGCCTCGTATATGGCAAGAGTGGCCACTTTAATGAACATCTTCAGTACAGAATGTGGCCAAATCTGTTTCCTCAATTTATTTATTTTTATATATATATATATATATATATTTATATATAACATCAAAATGGGGAGTCCAAACCAGTGTCAAGTGAAATGGGGCCATCTTAAAGGCACTGAATAGAAGTATATGAATTGTTCTGACCCATGGGAAGTATGCGAAATTAACATCCCTTTAACATTGTAATTAGTAGCTTTTAACTTGATTAGGTAATAATCAGGGTCCTTGGATAAAAAGGCTTCGTTTGCAATGTTGATGGATTTAGGAAATACTTAAGTACAATTTCTGCAGCTCTCCCTTTTCCTCAGTGTTGCAGGTTAACATATGTAAAGAAATAAAAATCATTTTTTGAATGGCAACTTGAAAAAAAACCAACAAACCCAAACCCCACTACTTTAAAAATTTCATTATTTTTAAATAACTTTTGCTGTTTGCTCAGCATAATAATGTTCAAGAGGCACCTTTCAAATACAGATACACCAGTTAATACCTGGCTATGTTTTAATAAGATGGCTATTCTAGAAGTGACTGGTCAACGTGGACAGAATCCCTGTAGTTTTCTCCCAAGCAGTGGCTCGCAGTGAACAGCAGCAGTAACAATACCTTGTATGACTGCACTGAGCCAGGAGAGGGTTTATCTTACATTTCTCCAGGGAAGTGCTCAAATTCCCTCAAGCACACAGTTCACAGTCTTATTTCAGCCCTTGCCGAGTAAGGCTATTCAGCCTTTACATTTCAGTTTTTATGGCTGGTCAAAAATATCCAAAAATTCTGCCCATCTGTGGCAGTTGTCCAATGGATAATGACATTGGTTGGATGTGAGCTTCCTTTGCTATGTCCTATACCTAAGTTTAGCTGTGACTTGAAAGTGACTGGTTACATTTAAATGTGTGGAAGGGAATGAAAATGCATTTTTGAAGAGATACCAAACGCCAAGCTCCAGGGGCTCAGGCATATCTCCAAACTGTTAATGATTAGACAGGATTTAGGCAGAGGACAGATTATCCCAGACACGCCTACAGCAAGTTTTTTATGCTTTTGTGTGAAACAACAGGTACAGATTGCTGTCAGAGTGACAGTCTCCAGCAGGCCAGCACAGCCCTCCAACAGCACTAGTGAACTGCATGCCAAACACAGTAGCAGTACCTTTTTTTTTATTATTATTATTGAAAGCTCACAGAAACTATTATGCTATGCATTTTCCATCTGTAATTTCCAATATGTTATAATTGTAAAGTGGACCTACAAACGGCCATGCTCCTGAAGATGTAGCTAGGGGCTCCAACAAGGCACATCTCTAGTCCTGTTGAATTTGTGCCATTATGTAAGGGTTTTACCCCTTAAATAGTAAATAGAAACAATGCCTCAAACATGCAATCTTGGCTACAGGGATTTGTCCCAGGAATTAGGTTCCTTCAAACACCCAGGTAGGTATACACTCAGGTCAAATTTGGATGTGTGTTAGTAAAGATCTGGATATCCTCAACATGCACTGTTTGGGTTTTTTTTGCAGACACAGAGAAAGGAGTGAGCCCTGGAAGGGACATTTACGGGAACAAGACTAAGCTATCATTCTCCACTTCATCAGCTGTGGCCAGGTTTCCAAAGGAGGTCAGTCTTGGGGAGCATCCAGTGTATCCCAGACACACCATTACACAACCAGCCACCATCTTCAAGATATTTTAGCAACTGTCTTGACTGTCACATCTAGAATAGCCACAATTAATCAGACATTTTGCTGGCAAACCGAATCAGTTTGGAATTAGACTTCTACCAGACAGATGCCAAGCACTGAAATTTTATGTAACTTTCAAAACATGAGCAACAACAAAAATATCCACACAAAGCAGTCAAAACACGGTATTGAATTATTTTAGCAACCGATATGCAACAAGTTTAATCCGTTCATAAGTCCGCACCCTGTTACTCCATTCTTTGCCTTAGAGCTTGATTTTCAGCCAAGAGCACTGGGCACTTAGATCCCACAGGCTCCTCCAAGAGCTTGCAGGTGGCTCAGCCTACCTGAGAAACACTGAGTGCCTGCCAGAGTGTGGCCCCTATGGATGTCTGACAACGCTTTAACCTTCTATTTTGCTTGACCTCAAGCTTTTTTAATTAAGAGGGCTTGTCCAGTACCCTGGTAACCATTGCATAAGTTTGCTGGCATTAGGCAGCACCAGTTAGTTAAATGATATGAAAAAATCCTACAAGCAGTTCTAAAATGCTCAGCTTGCTGCACCACTTGTCTGTGAAATATTGTTCTCATCCAGTTCTGTAAGTCTCAGGTACAAAATATTCTAATTGGAAACCATTTTCAGAATAACAGAATAATATAGCAAGCACAGTTCTCAATCCTTCTCATCAAGGAGCCGCTCTGACACTCAACAGAGGTCACTGCAATGAGCCAAACCAAGAGCTATCCTACTCAAAGGGGGGAAGGGAGGGGGATGAATAGATCTTCATGTTAATGAAAATTAAAGGTTCTGATCCAGGGAAGCACATAAACTAGCATTCAAATGCTGTATTGGATTTGGGCTTCTAAGAAAACATATTTGCAAGGAGGCTCTAGGACAAAAAGCACGACTGCTCTACTGATGAGTCTCTCATGAGCTCAGTTAAAACTCAACCCATAGGTCAAAACTGACTCCTGACTTTTTTACCACTGAAATACAATGGGAAAATGAAATTTATAGATTTAATACCTTTAAGGGCTGCATTTCAGGACTGAAGAATTTTTTCATGATACCTTAGCCTGTACCAAGGAAGAAGAAAGGTATGTATCCCTCACAGTGCTGCAACAGTCAGGCCACCTGCCCTGCCAGGAAATAGTTTGGGTCCACTTAGATTCATCTAGCAGTTAAAGTGCAGGAAGCCTTTCCATTACTTGATTGTAGTCATTCCCTGCTTAAGAAAAGCAGCTTGAGAATACAGTATCACTTCAGTCCCTAGAGGGCTTTGTTGGTTTCCAGTCTTTCTTGGAGAGAAGAGTTTTACAGTTTCTGTTCTGGAACAGCCTCGATCAGGTTGCTTGTACCAGAGCCTGCACCAGCACTGGGACAGATTTTTCGTTTGTTTGGAGTGGGGAAGATGGGTTTGGTGGCTGGGGTCTTTTTATTGTTGTAGGTTGTTGTTGTTTTTGTTTTTGTTTTTTTTTAATTGGGATTGGTTTTGGTTTTATTTTTAAGACTGGCTAAACTGACTCTCAAAATTTTATCTAACGGCCAAGAAAACTCCTGGTACAGGCACCTCTATTTTCCTTGCCAAGTTACTCTCCATAAGTTCCAGTTGCTGGAACTGGAACTTCAGATGTACTTAGTCTCTAGACATATACACAAGAACTTCATTAACAGCCAGGATTACCAAGTCTAAAAGGGCTGGTGCCAGCTTTACCACAGCCTTACCACAGCCAAACTTGTTTTCCTCTTCACTGTTTTTTTCCCTTTCACACTCAGCTACTCCTGTGATTCTGTTTGTGCAGAAGCAATATCAATTGCATTAATTGTGGCTTATGTTCCTCCTCAGGTGCAGCAGCCAAGTTAGAAAGGGGAACTTTGACACTGCTGCTTTTAAACCATAGGAATAACAGCTTCAAAACAAACAAACAAACATATAAAAACAACACTTCCCCCACACACACAAAAGCCCAAACAAAACCAGCCCTCCCTCCACGTTTCTTGCACAATAAAATTATGGTTCTTGCAAATCTAAATTGCTCTTTGCTACCTTGACAAACACTGTCCTTGACATAATCACATTAAGAGAAATTCACTGATGATTATGCTCACGTTCAGATTCATAACTCCCACAGTAAATTTGATTGAGACTTTCAGTAGCTGTTTTTATTTAAGGAGGTAAACCATAATTGTTTCATTTGCAGTTAAGTGATCAGAGCTAAATCCTGTGTTAAGTAAAACTGTTTTCAAGCACTTTTCTGGACATTTTAGTGCAATACTACTGAGCAAATAAGACATACTTTATTGTCCACACTCATAGGAGTAGAATATCTTTTTACCTACCATCAGCAGAGAGATTAGCATGCCTTTCATATGCTTTGTTTATTTCTAGAAAAGCTTTGCTCAAAACATTCTCCAAGTTCTCCTCCTCAGCAAGAAATTCCCTGGAAACAAACAAGCAAACAAAAAACTAAACTTCTTTCCAAGAAATACACATCTTGATCAATCTGCTTCATACTCCTATCTCCTCCTTGCTCACACTGAATAATGCTGCATTTCAGTGAAAAGGTAACATGATTTTACTAATGACCTGCACTGGAAGCAATTTACTGGAAGTAATTTTGCAAATATGTGAATTCCTCTTCCAACATCCGGGGATGGGATAGAGAGAAAAGAGTGTAAGGAAACTGTAGTGACTGTAAGCAATCACAGTGACCCCACGTGAAAACAGTCAATTCACACTCTCCCTGTGTTCCCAGTCATTTTATGGATGGTGAGTAAAATCGTGTTTTGCCTTTGTGGGCTTGCTCGATGGGGCAGCCACACCACAGAGTAAGTAGTTCATGGCGTGTCTATTCCACCTGGTGCTCCTGCTGTCCCGTTAGGACAGGTGGCTACGTAATCTAGGAGGATTAACAACAATGTAAAACCCTCCGATTCTCTCTCAGCCCTAAGGAAGGAATCTCTACTGACATTTATTTGACACACATTCACTTGATGTGCACTTACTTAATATATTTTTCCATGTATTTGTCACAGAAGTCAGCTGCTGCTGCCCCACCATGTCCATCGTATACTGCAAAGTACAGGATATCCTCCGTCAGCTGAGAATAATCGAACCGGTCTTCGTTCTCCTTGCGTTTCCCGATGTGGCTCGCGCAGCCCACGTTGGTCAGGCTCACTTTAGGAATCGGCTTCCCGTACTTTATGCTTGGTGGGAGGAGAATGGGCTCGTCAATGCGATTGTCCCAGATGCCAAAGGTGTCCCATGTGGTCGGCCGCCCGCTCCCATCCGGATCAAAGCGGGAAGCACGGCGCTCAGAGCTGGAGGTGTAGCAGGCGCCTGTCGGGCGCTTCTCGTCTTGCAAGAGGCGGGACGTGAGCACGGCTCTCCTTCTTACTTGATACCCTCCATTTCGTACCAAATTAATTAAAGTAGCTGTTGACATAACTTGTCTTCACAGAACTTCTCAGGAAAAAAAAAAAAAAAAGATCAGGAGTAAAAGACACTGTGGCTGCCGGAATGTCCTGGAGAACAATGAGGAAACTGATCAGGAAACAAGAAGCGCGGGAAAGGGAATTTTCAGTTACATCATTCAGGAAACAGTGTCACCCTCAGAGCCCGCTAATCATGCCGAGCACAGCTCTGCCTAGAAGCAAGTACAGGGCGGTCTGCGTGACTCACTGAGAAACGATCCCACACTCAGCAGCCCACACTGAAACCAGAACAAGGTAAGGCATTCCTGCTGGCCACCTGCAAAATGACATCCTGCATTTTCAATGGTTGGGGCGGTTGTGATGGAGAAAATGAGAGTGATAACGACTTTGCTAAAATATGAGTAGGCGAAAATAGGAGATAAGGTTGTGAAAATGAGCTTATCGTACATGCTCTTCAAACATCCGCACTGTGGCTCCCCGGGGGAAAAGGGGGAAGAAATGTATTTGCCTAGATTTTAAAGCGTTTTTTCATCTGCACAGGATATTCAGTTCTGTCACATTTATGGAGGTCTTGAACAATGCTTTTCATCACAAACCTGCACAGTTAATTGTGATTTTGTGTGTGTGTGTGTGCTAAGAATGACCACTAAGTGTATCCATGGACATCCACAACTGCACCCACAATTTTCCCCCTTAAACAAATCCCATGCAGCTATTTGCTGTTCTGTCTGGCCTGAAGTTCTCTGCCACATAACCCTGAAATGTATTCCTTTGGCTAACACAGGCAAGCAAGATCTTCTGCTGGCTTCTCAAATCTCTTTTGCTGTCCAGATAAATTAAAACACTCTCCTTGGCTCAGCACAGACAAAAATTCACTAATGATGACTCATCTAGCACGCTGAAAAATGTAGAAAGATTGGCTTATTTGACCTTTTGTACAGTAAAAGCTAACTCGGTGAAAGTCTGGGATGCAGTTTGTGATAACTACATGTTGTTGCACCAGAGTAATTTGAACTGGACCATCAGATCACTGTAACGAACCACACAAAATTTTAAGAGAGGGATTTCTAACTTAATTGTTTAAAGTTTGCTGAGAGCAAAACTATGAGTGGAAGGTATTATATGCCATAATAAAGGAACTAAAAATATCCAGGCTTATGGTGAATGCAAAAAAAAAAAAAAAAAAGGCAGCAGAGTAGCCTGATGTAATCAAACAGAAAAGAGCAATATCTGTAGGTCCGAAATATTTGTTAAAAATGTGTTTTTAAATTGCCACATAAAATCCATGTGGTTGTAAAAAAACATGCAGTCAAAGGTAACTTAAGTGGTTGCTTCAGCAAAAAATGGCAGTGACACAGCTTTTGGGAGGTCTTCGTTAAACTCATTCACAGCTCAAAGCATGTTGGTTTAGACACTCTCTGTTTACCTTTCATGCAATTTCTGCATGGAAAGAGGAAAGGTTTCTTTACTTAGCACTTAAAAGTTAACTCTTGACTTGATAAAAGGCTGAATATTCTGGAAATCACTTTTGTTGCATCAGTTGAATGTGGAAATACTTGGAATTTAGGATTTTCCATTTTACTTCAGGGTGATGGCAATATCACACCCTTATTTCAGTGCACTTACAGGTATTTAAAAACTGATTTACATTCTTGAGTTGCTTTTTGTTTCCTGTTATCCTTGACTCATAACAACAGCACATTAACCTCCTTCTGTGAAACAAAGCACCAGCAAATTGAAAGCCTGACAATTAACAAAACCCACACTCCTTTTCACTTCTGTCAGCTTGAGAAGAGAACATGAAATGCTACCTATATTTAGATTCCCCTGTATCCACAGCATGAATCAGAGGATCAGTCCAAATCCACAAGCTAATTCATGCATTTGTTCCCTATCAAATTCAACTCTCAGAAGGCCTCCTATTCCGGCCAAAAATAAATGCTGACGACAGTTTTGGTTTTCAAGCGCCTCTGCAAGTCAGGAGCAGGAACCTGCTCTTCAGTTCCTGTTATGTAAACAGCGTTTGCTTTCAGCTAGACACACAGCAGTCCGTGCTTTGCTAGCTGGTATGTCTGCAAACACGAACTGAGGTATTGAAAAGGGGGAGGGAGGTGGGGGGGGACAGGCACTGCTGCTAAAGCCAAAGTCCAAGATGGACAGTTCTAGATGGAAATCTGCTTTGAGGCGCTCCATCTGATCCTGTTCACCTGTACACACTGAACTCAGAGAAACAGTTCCTGGAGGCGGGAAGGGAAATAGAATGCTTAAAGCGGTGAGCTATTAAAACTGTAGTGGTGCCCCTTTTTACAGGGCTGGCTGCTGCTGCTGCTGCTCAGCAGATGGAAATTTTCCAGGCTGCCAGAAGAGAAGGAGGGGTAAAAAAAGGAAACCCGGAAGAAAGCGAAGGCATGCCTGCTGCCCCGGGGGATCCGACGTATGTGAAAAGGAATGTACAACTCCGAGTGCACTTGCTTCGCACGCTTTCCAAGCCCCACAGATGCAGGCAGGACCGCGGGGTATGTTAACTGTTATGTTAAGCTCGGCTTAAATCAGAGGGTTGGTTGTTGGTGGTTTTTTTTTAAATCGGTGACAACCTAATCACGCCCCCCCCGCCTCCTTCCCCCAGCCTGGACTGCAAACTGCACACAAACAGCAGCAATTTAACGACGACTCCGCTGCAATTTACCAATCACGAATTACTCATCTGCTAATTACGGAGCCGGATTTATTCTGAGCATCATGACAAAAGCCGCGCGGTTCGTCGGGCAGCGGCGTTCGAGCCCCCACTCCCCGGCATTCCCAGCCCTTCTCCCTGCCGTTCCCAGCCCCTCTCCCTGCCGTTCCCAGCCCTTCTCCCTGCCGTTCCCAGCCCCTCTCCCTCCCGTTCCCAGACCCTCTCCGTGCCGTGCCAGCCCCGCGGGGGCAGCGGCGGCCCTGCCGCGGCCCTTCCCGCCCAGCAGCCGCCGGGAGACGCTTCCGCACCGCGGATCCCGCTCCCCGCGGCGCCCTCCCCTCGCTCACCCCCAGCCCCGGCGCTGCCCCGGGGGGCCGGCCCGGCCCGGCCCGGGGAGAGGCGGCTCTTACCTCCTCCCGCGCCCGGGCACCGGCGGCAGCGCCCCAGCGGTGCGAGAGCGGCGCCTCCCCGGCCGAGGCTGCGAGCGCGGCCCCGCTGCTGCCTCCTGCCGCGCCCCGGCCCCGCCCGCCCAGCCGGCCCCCGCCAATCGGCCCCACCAATCGGCCCCGGCCGCGGCCGAGCCTCCCCCGCCGCCCCCGCCCCGCCTCCCGCGGGGCTCCGGCCTCTCCTTGCGCGGGAGAGAGGGGTTGCGGCGGCAGGAGGAGGAGGAGGAGGAGGAGGAGGGAGGCGGGAATGGCCTTGGCCGAGGCGCTGGAGTCGGGCTGGTGGCGGTGTGCCCGCGCAGCCCCCGGTTGCACAGAATCATAGAGTCAATTAGGTTGGAAAAGACCTCTGAGGTCAAGTCCGGACTGTCACCCAACACCACCATGTCAGCCAGGCCACGGCACCAAGTGTCACGTCCAGTCTTTCCCTAGACACCTCTGGGGGGGTGGTGACTCCACCACCTCCCTGGGCAGCCCATTCCAGTGTCTCATCACCCTTCCTGTGAAGAAATTCTTCCTAATGTCCAGCGTAAACCTCCCCAGGTGCAGCTTAAGACCATGTCCTCTCGTCCAGGGAGAAGAGGCGGACCCCCACTTGGCTACAGCCCCCTTTGGCTGTCGGCAGGTGGAAGCTCCATTGTGGGGACAGCCAGGCTGTGCCTGCAGCTGCTGCCCCAGGGCTGCTCAAGAGGCCGGTGGAAACAGCCGTGACATCTTTACAGGAAAATACAGCCACAGATTCAAAACACCCCTGTGAGTGCTGCTCGGAAGGTGGCCGTCTCTATGGGAAAGGCCCTGCTGCCTCCTTAAGTGACCCGTGTCCAAGTGGGAGCATAAAGAGATCATTAGCTTTGTGCTGTGCTCCTGCCGACACAGTCTTTGACCTTTGACGCAATTTGGCAAATCGGATGGCTCTTATTACAAAAGCCTTTGAAACACGCTGTCCCTTCCACTCTGTGCTGTCCGCGGGGGATCAGAGGACTTGAAAACGGACACCTGAAGAGAAAAAAGAGAGCCAGGGCAGTTTCCATGGGAGTTTAAGGGGGCCACTGTCAAGTTTATCCCAGATATTTGTGAGGTAAGAAAGCTTTTGTGTTGTTGAAGTGAGGGGTTTGGTTTGTTTGTTTTTATTTCAAGAGCATTATCTCCTCTAACTTTTCTTTGTGATTAAGGTCACCTTGTAAAAAGCCCTTTAAGACATGATACTGGACCCATAGGTTTACAAACTGGCAATTTCAATTTCCCAACCAAGGACTTCACAAAGGCACCAGTATTTCAGGAAACTAAGTTATTTGATCTCATGACTATGGATACAGATTCTTAAAAACTTAAACCTGTGTATCTATACCGAGTGCTGTTATTAGGTGGCAATCCTTAACCTGTCAAAGCTGCCAGTCATATTAGCATCCGCTGCAACGTCACCTTTGCCGTGTTCTGAAAGAAGCTTGATGTCAGCTGTCTCCCTTCTGTATTCAGCAGGGGACAGCTAAGCAGTCCTAGTGCCCACTGCACGGTGTGTCTTGACTGCAAACCCCATCAACTTCTGGCCAGAGAAGCAGCAATAAAATCCCTCAGAGCTCTCACTGTACAGGTCTACTTGTGGATGAAGAGGCTAGGTGAGCAGGGAGCACCTACCAGAGTGCTCTGATTTCCAGTTGTGTGGTGTCTCACTCAGCATTCAGAATGAAATTTGACCTTGTGAATCTTTTGGGGATGGCAACGCTGTCATCTGTCACTGCGGGTTGTATTTCCTTGGTTCCCATTTTTCTGTGGTGAGATGGAGGAAAAACAATGCTCTGTGGAAACCAGCTCTCCTGGCATTGGACAAAGAGCAGCAGATCTCCTGAGCAGAAGTGACCCAGACTAGCGCAGTGATTTATTGAGAACAAACCCAGCATATTTCCTGTAAAACAAAAAACAAAAATTTACAGAGTGGCATCAGCAGGGGCTTCCAAGAAGTGTCAGGGTCATATATGATATGGAGGCACAAGTGCCAGGAAACAATTTCTGCCCCATATATTTTGCAGTGAAAGGCCAGCATGGAAGTTTTAAATGTTTTACTGCTTTATGTGCAGTGGAATTACTCTTATATTTACGGGGTTTTGGAAGGCAAGTGGGAGGTAGCTGAAGTGGCAGCAGTATGGAATTTGAGGTGGCTGGAGAAAGAATAGAAAGCAGAAGAAATAGCTCTGTGAGAAGGCAGCAGGCTTGAAGACGAGGCCGGGTGTCAACATCAAAAATATGCAGAGGAACAGATTGGGGCATGGGGCAAGGGGATGGGCTGCGGTGCAGCAGTTGGTACTTTGTGGGGCCTCTGACAGCACTCAAATGGCAGGAGGCAAAAAAAAAATCAGAAACCGGAAGGGCAGGAACTTGAGCTATGCAACATCTGTTTTTGACTGCAAACTGTTAATTCAGACTTTTCCCTTGCATTTTTTTTCCCCTAAAGGATGAGTTAAGTTTTCTAGATTCCAGCTCTCCTCATAAGGAATTTCTGCTCCTGAAAGATTATCTCTCTTGTTCTTTTCTGTCTTCCTGCCTCTGGTTTTGCTCCTTCGTCATGTTCCTGACCTTTCCCTTCCCTGCCACCTATTCTACTTTATTTTGTTCTCCTTTCCCTTCATGATTTGCACATGTTTTTCTGTGATTATTTCTCTCCTGCTACCTCTCTTCCCTTTTTCACTCATCCTTCTTTCCTGCATGCTTCCATCATCAGATTCTAAAAACTTAATCAACTGTCTCAACTGACTGGAAAACAAACCAAATTACTGCAGGTGAGGGCAGGTTGTTTGCCCATGTGCTAGCAAGCTGTCCTGCCCAGAGCTGTAACTGAACACACAGCAGCTGGGATTCTGAGGTGGGTGGAAAACAAATGTCCATTGTAATCTCCAAGTATTAGATCTCAGATCAAGCTATAAATGCAGAGCAAACTGGGTCTGAACACTGTGCTCTTCTCACCAGCACGTGCTCTGCGATGCCTGACATTACAAGTGGGAGAACTTGTACAACTTTCTATCCTCATAGGTGAAGAATTTTGCCTTATGGCACACTTCTAGCTAATTATCTCTCTAGCAGATCAGAGGAGACCAAAAAACATCCTGTGGCAGTGGTGAAGGGAAGTAGCCACTGTCTTAACACTGACTTTGAAATAACTGGCAGCAGCTGTAATTTCTCACAGCACTTTTCAGAGGCAGCCCTACGTGGTCAGGTGAGCTACTGTGGGAAAGGCATGCATGGCTGCTGTTGTGTGCTGAGAAACTCCGCAGGCTCTACCTGTTGCTGTCACCAGCTGGCCTGGCTGTCCCTGTTCAGGTGCCATGGAGCTATCAGTGAGGTCCATGTCCGCTTCGCCGTCACCCTTATCCCAGCCTTAGTGGAGCAGCCATGCTTCTCTTTGCTGACAGACACTGCACACAGTCCTCAGGGTGTGGGTGAAAAGCAGCTTTCTTCTTCCCGGGAAATGTGCTTTTTGACACTCTTGCCAAGTACTGTCCTTGCATAAATAATCCTGGTGTTAACATTGAAACATGACTAAGCAAGCTGGCAGGTGTTCTGATTAGAAACAAGAAATAGAAAAGTGAAACCCTATTGGTTTTGGCACTGTTCAAATGTTGTGCAATGCCTAATTCTCCAACTCATGCTCTATACTTTTACAGGTGATGTGACATCACTTCTTGTGAGCCAGATGTGTGACACAGTAATCTTTTTTCCTCTGGTTATCTTACTCAATAAGTTTCTGTCTCATTTGGGACGCATGACTTACACACAGACAGAAGGCACTCTGAAACACGAGGGTGATGGTGTAACTTGAGCACAATCCCAGGAGCACCCAGATCAAACTGCTGGCTCTAAACCAGTTCTGATTCCTAGGAAAGATGGGAGTCAAATGTACATCTGTTCCCAGAGAATCCCTCTGAATTCAGATGGCGTGGTTTGTTTCTGTCCTGGTGAAGATGGAAAATAAGCTCCTATACATAAACATCGTACATTTTCTGGGAAGGTCAGACCAAGAGCATGCCTAGAGGATTGGCTGTTGTCATTAAAACCAAAGTCAGGTTTCTGTGCTTGGTGATCTCAGGAGTGGTGGGTTGACCTTGGGTGGGTTGACCTCGCCCACAAAGCCACTCTATCACTTGCCCTCCTCAGCGAGCAGTGCCAGCACTGCTCAACAGCAGCCAAAACACTGTTGTGTTTTAAACACCACGCCAGCTACAAATAAAAAGCACAGCACTATGAGGGCTACTACGAGGGAAGTTAACTATCACACCGTTAAGATACACTGTGTTTTCTGAAAGTAAAAGAATATGGTTGAATTGTTTATCTTGACTTTTAATAGCTTTTGAGTATTCAGCAGTTTATTTGGAAACAGAAAGAAAGGTTTTTGCTGAGCTTTTTGTGCCCCTAGTGAAGAATATGTCCTCTTAAATGCCGGGAAAAGTGAGTTGGAACAGGATGTTCCTAGCACTTCACGTTGTGCCTTTGGCATTCTCCACTTACAGCATATTAGCTGTGCAAATTGAATTTCTCCTTGAACTTTTTCATCCTAAATGATTCTATGACTCTCTAGGGAAGTATAAGTTAGAAGCTGTGATATTCAAAATATTAGGATGTCAGACACGATAACTTTGTATTAGGAATATGCAGCTGAAAAATCTGATCCTTGGAATGGCTGTGCTGTTGCACAGCTGATTTTGTTTCAGTGCCAAAACTTCAGTTTTGCCAAGATAATATCCCATATCAGAATTCCGTCATCTGTCTGCTGAGAAGAGCCATGTGGATATTTCTGTCTTAATGATTAAAGAATATTCCTAATGATCTTTGAAGAGCTGTTATAATTTGACAGCAGGAAATTGTTCTGGCTTTTGAATTTGTAGCAAATATTTTAAAGCAGGCTTTTAAGTGGTTTCCTTAGCAACCACTCTTCTGTAGAGATCAATGCATGCTAATATGGATCCTCCTGGATTCAAATCAGCTTTGCAATTAAAGGCACTTGTTTAAGACACTGCCAGGTCATGCACGGTTCCTCGCTGTCCAACAGCCCTGGAGCACAGAGGGAAGCTCTCTCTCTGCCTGCCAGGCTTTTCTCCAGACAGGCAAGGATCTCCTATAGGCGTCCTGAAGGGTGGAGAAGCTGGCTGTGCCCACTGTTGTCTGCTCTCTCATCCAGCAGGCCTGGGGAATGGGGAGCTTTATTTCTCATTCATCTGCCCTCCACTCCCACACCCTAAGAAAATGCTAGTGACTTGTGATTCCTTTTTTAAAAGAGTTATCAAGTACAGCTCTTAACTGAGCAAAGCCCATATTCTTTTTTTTTGGTCTTATATCTTAAGTGTTTGGGGCATCCCATAATTTATCTTTCAATCCCATATTCCATATTTATTATCAATAGGAATGTAAAGCCATTAATGGTGGAGAGGTGACATTAATATAAAGAAGCACCATCTTCTGCTCTCCTCCAAGGGTTTAGTGTTGTATTCTGACTTGGATTGCCATCCCTATTTGCTATGGACATCTGAGATTTAAGGCAGCTTTGGCAGAACTGACCTAAGAATCTTAAAGAAAACAAGTGCTCCTCATGGAAAACGTGTTTAACAGTGATCCTGATGGAGGGCATTTGCTTGGTGTTTGTCACCAGCCCTGTGAGAGCCTGATCGGATGCCCCAGCAGTGCTGGTTTCTCTGGGGGCAGACTTATCATTGTTTCTGGCTGGAAGTTTAAAGATTGTTCCTGCTGCCACAGACTAAAAAGGAATGAAAATTTTCTTCTGATGCCTCCCCACAGTCTGTGTACCTTTGCTACCTTGCTGCAAAGCCTTGGTGTGAGGCTTCTCTCAGAAACTGTTCAGGGCCATGGAGGCAGACCTATATTCCATGAAAGTACATTTAACTTCTATTAAATCTCCCCCTTCTCTGGCCCCATTCCCTCCCTCCCTCCCTGAGATCATCTTGCTCCAACTATGGCTGGCCAGAGTTCCCTCTTACGCAGAGCACAGTGCGATGCAGTTGCACCCTGCCAACGCCTCCATTGTTTGAGGATTTACAAGGTCTGTTTTTAAACACCCTTGCAACAAACAAAACCCTGGACGTATTCTCCTTCTATCCTAACAGCTGTTAATCCTAAATCACAGTGTGAACAGCAAATGAGATGCTGGAGTCCATCTTTTCCAGTATGCTGCTTTAGGTCTGGGCCAAAACTGCAGAGATGGAGTGGAGGATCCTTTCCATGTGCTACAGCATCCATAAGCAGGCTCTGGGCAGCTGGGAAGGAGACACAGCTGTTCCACAAGATGTCTCTGAAGGGACTGGTAACCAGTACTCCTGGCACCCAGGAGACATGGGCCCCTGGTCTTAATTTCAGGGAAGCTAAGACCAGAAGAGCAGCAGTGAGGGTCAGCATTAATACCCTACGCAAGGTGAGTTGAGTTGCCTACTGTTTCAGCAAGATTTATACCTTCTCTTCTCCACAGGCACCTCATCCCCTTTTTCTTTGCTTTGGCCCTTGGGCCTCTTCTTACCACAACAGTCACAATGTACCTATTTCTGAATTCAGCATATTACTGCATGAACTTCTGGAAAAGCAGCACTTTCAGATTTCTTTTAACTAACACATTTTAAATGGCATGTTGTTAAATGTTGGTTGTCACTTGTTAACCACATAGGAACACTTGACCTTTGCCCCAACTACATTTGACAAAGCCATGCAAAATATTTTCCCTATTTCTTCCTGAAATTTCAGAAACATCTGACTAGAAAAAACATAAAGGAGATAGGCCTGCATGGTAAAATGTCACTTAATGCAAACAGTATTTTACCACCGTCCTTCAGTGAATGTTTTGATGCTGTAAGGCTGGAATAAAGAAAAGGCAGAGTGCCCAGTATAACATAGCACACACCAGCAGCAGCAAATTTAATTTGTTTGTCTTAAAAGGGCGAGATAATGCACTTAAGTAATTCTGTAGTGCAGCAAAGTCTAATTTCACAGACCTCGGTCTATGACAGTAAGAAGTCAGCAAACTAGCGGATGGCCCAGCTCTTTCTTGGGCACTTTCCCAACATGTGTAAATCAGGGAGGGGGGTATCAGTTACAAGTGGACAATCCAGCTGATAGGACAGACCTTCAGCTTCTTTGAAGGCAAACACAGTGAGTAGCTGTAACTCATGTGGTAGCATCTCCATAATAACACAAAATGGATTCAAGTGAGTATAATATGCAATGAATGAAGGCACAAATGTTCACAGTGTTGTTTCCAATGTTTTAAGACTCACCCGTATACCTGAATTCCATTTCTGCTTTACTCTATGACAAATCTAAACCAGCACATTCCAGAAAGACACAGGTAATAAACTTTAGAAAAGAAACAGGGAAACATAACCTCCAGCAATGTTTTATGATGGTAATTTGTAAGCTGGTGTTTTGATTTACACCTGGATAAAAATTTAATTGCCTGACACCAGGAAAACCTGTCTGTCATGCTGTGCAGGTGTTTATTTGGGATGACTAAATTGCTGTGGAATTTTCAGGTGACTTACCCATTTGGTTTTATTTTCAGCCTGGAAATGTGGAGATGTTGCCTTTTGATTATCTCATTGTATCTCTCTTGGGTGCTAAAAGAAAAGGTCTGGTTAGGATGTTGCCATTAGGAGACCTCCTTGTACCTTCTTCTCGAGAACTAGGGCCTTTCATAGGACCAGGCTGTGCTGGTTTGGGCTGGGGTAGAGTTAGTTTTCTTCACAGTAGCTGATTTGTGCTGGAAACAAACAGTGTTGATAACATAGGGATGTTTTAGTTACTGCTAAGCAGTGCTTACACAGAGCCAAGGCCTTTTCTGCTCATCACCCCACCCCAGCAGTGAGTGGGCTGGGGATGCACAAGGAGCTGGGAGGGGACGCAGCCAGGACAGCTGACCCCAACTGACCGAAGGGATATCCCACACCATATGGTGACATGCTCTGCATATAAAGCAGAGGGAAAAAGGAGGAAGGGAGAGACATTCAGGGTGATGACTGTTTGTCTTCCCAAGTCACTGTTACACGTGATGGGGCCACTCCTGGAGACGGCTGAGCACCTCCCTGGCCACGGGAAGAAGTGTATTAATTCCTTGTTTCATTTTGCCTGTGTGCGGAGCTTTTGCTTTGCCTATTAAATACTCTTTATCTCAACCCATGAGATTTCTCACTTTTACCCCTCTGATTTTCTCCTCATCCTACCAGGGAAAGGGAGGGAGCGAATGAGTGAGGCTGAGTTGCTGACTGGGGTTAAACCATGACACATGTGCAGAATTACAAACACATGTCCACAGCCATGCATTGAGACAGCTTTTTATTGCACGCCTTCCTACCTATTCAGCAAGTGTTCCCTAGCTAGTCTGAAGGTTGGTCCAGTCATTGATGCTTCACCAAAATGAGACAGCCAGGCTTCTCTGCAATCTGAGGGCAAAACAGAGCTACAGCCACCCAGTGGACAGCATCTCATCACCCACCTCTTTAAATGTGCTGCAATCAAAACTGCAGTTTATGGGAAGTGTTTGGGGGGAATACTGAAGACAGAAGTGCCTTAATGAGGAAGAAAGCAAAAACCACTCGAAGGCCAGACTGAGGGGCATCTGAGTACTTACATCTCATACACATCTTGGGCAACAGAAGAAGCTGGGCTTGAGATGGCAGGTGGACTTCAAAGTTATTCTAATGCCCTTTCCATGAATCATTACATGGGCAACAGTCTGGCTCTCCACAGAGATATCCTCCCTTGTGCCCTTGTCTGTGTAGGGCAGCCAACACCTGCTCCACTGGAAATGCAATATATTTGTAAATGCATTACCCACCGACAAAATTACTTTTGTGTCTTGCTGCTAGTCATCAGGACCAGCTCTGAACTCAGCAGTTCTTCTAAGATGTGTATCTGCTCATCTGCTTTCCTTCTTCCCAGCGAGCACCCAAAGGACACATTAAATATAACCTCAGACTCTGGTACAGAAATATATCATGAAACATGACCCTCAGGTCAGACAAATAAGTCGCATTGCAATTCCCATTGCACTGATCCGTATTAGAAAGTATTTCCCTTTTATTGAAAAGACTTTGTGAATGCCAGCTACAGGAAGAAAAAAGAGCACAAAGCACCAGCCAGGTCCTGCTAAGATCTGCAGCCCATGGGTGACAGGTGTGTCTTTGCTATTGTGTCCTGTGTCTGGCCAGGGCTGTGGTTCCCTGCCATTGGCAGCTCTCTTAGGGATCGGCTGTACGGTGTCACAGGAGCCAATGGTTGGAAAACCCATTTTTGAATTCCCAGCTTCAGTTTGGGCTCTGAGGGAAGCCTGCAGGAGAGGTGCCTGCAGGAAGGAGTCGTGCTGCCCACAAGCAGGAGCAGCTCAGGTACCTGGGTTCCCTGGATATCCCACTCTCAGCCAACTCTGCCACTGCAGAATTTTTGTGTCGGGTCTCCGCCTATGTGTGGGGAAAACGTTGAAAAAGATCTCCTTCCCTGGACTGCAGACCCAAAGCCATCCTCAGAGGCACAAGGAGGCTGGAATACCATGCAAATCCCTGGAGATGTATGTTTGACCCAGAAGCACAGATCACAGTACTAGCAAGTACCACTCTAAGGACAGGGGAGCTCAAGATGCTGCACTGCTCGTGAAGAAACTGCTTGAAGGTCACACCTGTGCAAAGACCTCTGGGTGCAGCCTCTCTGGTCTGGGGAGGCACGTGTGTAGCATCTGCATACCCGCACATCTGGCTCACAAAGACAACAGAAAGCTACACTAAGCCCAAAAAAGTTGCTTGGATGGCTCATCTTCTGCTGCCCACTTTATGGGAGAAAGGTGGAAAACAAAACTCCCCAGCAAGTAAAGTAACAATAAAGAAATGAAGTCTGTAGCATGCAGCAGTTTATTATAAAGTTGATGACACTCTGGCAGAAATGGGAATTTTTCAACTCCTTAGATGGGAAAAGGACTAAGATGGTAATAGTAAGTTGATTGAAATATCCCAGAGTAATTACCACGTAAGAATTGCCTTCCACGCTGTGACACACTAGTCTGCCTTGCTGGAGGAATGAAATTGCTGAGACTTGCTTTTCTGCAGGGTCTCCCTGGCACGCCAGGGCGAGCTTTCTCAGTAGCTTGTTAGCTGGGAATAAAAAAGCATCAGCCTTCCTCCTCAGAGACCAGGCTGCACGTATTTGTATTTATTTCCCTTAATGTTCACCAAAGCTACGTGCAGCGCACTCGAGCCACGCGGCCCCGAAACTGGCGCCCCCACGGCACTTCATTCTTTCCCCCTCCTGTCTTGGGAGTTCTTCCTGCCGCGAGAGGGAGATGAAACGGCGTCAGCTGAGATCTATTTCTCGGCTCTCCGGGTGCGGTGAGCGCAGGGCGATCCGAGGGGCTGCCGAGGAGCGGGATCCGAGCGGGAGAGGGAGCGCGGAGCGGGAGCTGGCGCCGCCCGGTGGCCCGAGCGCGGCCCTGCAGCGCCCGTCCCGCCCTGGCTGCCGCCGCCCGCTGGCAGAGAGAGAGGCGGCACTGCGGCGTTGTCCTTGTCCCCTGCCTGCTCCCCGTGCGCCTGCTGGAGTTCCTGTCCGGTCGGTTATTACACGGGAAAAGAGGCTGACCCTCAGTTCGCTACAGCCTCCTTCCAGGTAGTTGTAGAGAGTGAAAACGTCCCCCACCCCCCCGTCCCCCTCCTCCCCCTTCCCAGTTTGAGTCTTCTTTTCTCCAGACTAAACACCCCCAGCTGCCCCAGCCCCTTCTCATAAAACCTGTGCTCCAGACCCTTCACCAGCTCCGCTGCCCTTCTCTGAACTTGCTCCAACACCTTAATGTCTTTCTTTTGTTGAGGGGCCCAGGAATGTACACAGCATTTGGGGTGTGGCTTCACCAGTGCTGAGTACAGGGGGACAGTCACTTCCCTGGTCCTGCTGGCCACACTAGTTTTATCCTTCCTGATACAAGCCAGAATGCCATTAGCCTTCTTGATCATCTAGGCACACTGCTGGCTCATGTTCTTCAGCTGCTGTCAACCAGCACCTGCAGGTTCCTTTCTGACAAGCAGCTTTCCAGCCACTCTGTCCCCTGCCTGTAGCACTGCACGGGACTGTTGCAATCCAAGTGCAGGACTCGGCACTTCATCTTGTTGAACCTTGTACCATTGGCCTTGACCCATTGACCCAGCCTGTCCAGATCCCTCTGCACAGCCTTGCTGCCCTCCAGCAGATCAACACTCCCACCCAACTTGGTGTCACCTACAAATTGACTGAGGGTGCACTCAATCACCTCATCCAGATCACTGACAAATTTCTCCCGCTATATTTTGTTTCTTGTCCCTTTTAAATTTTTCCCTCAATGTCTTCCTCTGTGTAGTTCAATGTATTTTTAAGTTCTCACCTATGCTTCTTGTACCCTCTCAGTTTTTATATTATTTTCTTCTGTATTGGGTTCATGTGTCCAGGTTTTGGTAGCAGCAGAGCTGCAGGGGTGGCTTCTGTGAAGACACCAGAAACTGCCCCTGTGGCAGACGGAACCAGTTCCAGCAGGATGCAAGAAAGATCTGCCACTGGTCAAAGCTGAGCCACGACTCTCCAGGTGTGGCATCACCAGTGCAGTGTAAAGAAAGTGGAAGGACCTTTAAACTTTGCTACCACTCTAAACAAGGTGGCTTCACCAGGGGCTGTAAGAAACAGAGCTATTCCTGTCCATTGACCCATCAGACCAGCCCATGAGGGAGGTGCCCAGTGACTGGCAGGAGGCAGAAGAACTGAAGGTAAGCTGTGCAATGTGTTTTTTATATCCACCATGTCAGACAAAATAAGTTCCCGTGGTCAGAACTGGTTATGTGTTCTCCTGAATTTGAAAGATACCTGTGAAGAGGTTCTTGCTTCAATTACTAAGGTCTAGCATCCCTATTTCTAGCAGAAAGGCATTGTGGGAAAAGAAACTATTTGTCCCCATATAAGGGGTTGTAACCCCTACCTAGGAATAAATGTGGTTTTGTAATTCAGAAGCCAGGATTTGTTATGTACCTCCCTGTAAATCTTTGGAAACATGGAGGAAACAACATCTCCTGTCTTCTCTTCTAGCTTTGTCCATTTCCCGTGAAACTGTTTACTGCTTGGAGATTTTGTTTCTAGCACCCAAAATTACTGGCCTTTGCCATCAGTTTCCTCAATGTGAAGGGGTTCTGTAGAGTCTTTTTCTAGTAATCATTATGTAAGATGAGGACAATGGAAGTACCAGAAACTTTCCTGATCTCAGCTTCCCTAAATCAAATCAATTCAGTCCCAAGGATCTTTATGCAGGTTACAAGGAAGGAGAAGTCACTACTGTTATCACACAGCACAGACAGAGAGAAGGGCACCTTTAAAGTCACGGAGAGCTGAGACCGCACAGCTCAGTCAACACTTCAGGGTATGACTGTTTGTTTTTTAGAAAAATGGGGGAGAGTCTTGTTCAGTCTCATCCTTTCAGGTTTCCAGTCTAAACAAAATGGAATTCTATTCATTCTATTTAAATGATCAAGCTTTGAATAACACTTTCTTATTGCTGTATGTGTCAATGATAGTTTAAGTGTTCCTAAGAAATGTAACTTTCTGGTACCTTTTTAGTTTTTTCTTTTTAAAAACCCACCAGTGAAAACTAGCAGTTCCTGCAAAAACAGACTCTTTTAGAGAAACCTGTAGGGTTTTTTTATACACAGACCATACAAACTATTATCAGGTAATCAACAGAAACCATGTTTTATTTAACATATAATTTTTTTTAATCCACCAGAGGGAGCCCCCGGTGGTCTAGGGGAAAAGACACTGCACTGTCACTGCAGAGACCCGGGTTCGATTCCCGGTCGGGGCCCCTCCCCGGGCAGATGGAGCTCGTTAGCCCATAAGGCAATCCATCTACGTCCTGAGGACCTCGCTGCCACCGTCCAAGCTCGCTTGGCCCCGGCAGATGAACCTCAGGATTA